>NW_010274048.1:25010-33093 GCF_000690775.1 Eurypyga helias
AGAAGGCATCCTGGCCCAGGAAAGCTTGTGGTGAGCGTATGGGTGTGGTACCCAGCACACCCAGGGCTACCCCTGCACCTGACGGTGTGGGGGTCCCCCAAACACATGCTGCTGCATTTCCAGTGTTCTCTAAAACAGTGTTTTGTAGCCTCTGCTGAGGAGAGCAGGATGGAAAGGGCGAGGAAGGAAGATAAGAGAGGAGACAGCCAGCTGTATAATTTAGAGGGACTCAACTGCTGGGAGTTAAGAACAAATGGTAAAAGGTCAGGTTGAACTGTCGCCCCCCCACAGCCTCTGAAATTGTGGATCCTGGTTGGAGAAGCAAGGGCTACAAAGAGAGACAACACTCAAAGAAACAAGGAATAAGACAAGGAAAGACAACATAGAGCTATTAGAGAGAAAGAGAAAGGAAGGAAAGGAGAAAAAAAAAGAGGCGGTGGGGGGGAATGACAAAAGCAGAGTGCAGGGAGAGAGGTCTGGCACCATGCTGATAAATGCAGCAAGCCAGCCACAGGACAGAGTGACTCCTTGATCTGGTCAAGCCTCATAGGCCATTCTGTGGGGTTCTGAGCAATTCTGCGAAAAAAAAATCCCACAAATTAGGAAACCACAAACTGTGCATTGTGGCAATAAGCATCCAGGCCCCCTGCTGCTTGCAGCTAAATCCACGATGCTGCCTTGCTCTCAATTCCCACATCAGAAACAACTGGGGAGGGGAACAGTTGATCTGACCCACTGATCCCTTCCGATGCACGCTGGTGGCCTGGCTGTCCCCTGCCCTGCAACACCTGCATGATCCTGTCCCTCCTCCGCTTCCCTCTGTTTTTCTTCCTGTCTCCAAATGGCTCCCTCCCAAGCTTGAAGGGACTGGGGAACATGAGCGCACACGACACACCGTTATCCGCTGAACCAGGGGACACGAGACACCTTTAGCCACAGGAAGATCGGACCAGTGCCACACAGGATGGAGCAGAGAGGAGCTGCAGCAGCAGGCAATGCTGCCCCAGCTCCTCGTTGCACCGAGCGGCAGACACCCGCTAACAAGGCCTGCCTAAGGCAGCAAAAGCCTGTGACAGCCCCAGCCCATCTCCTGTCTCTCTCCAAACCCTTAATGGTTGGTGACAAGCATAACTAGCTAAACTTTGCTGCATCCAGAGCCAGCTCTGGGGCTTGTAAACATTTTAAGGCCCTGGAGCAGAGAGGTTGGGAACAAAACACAGAGCCTTCCACCTCTTTGTCACTGCTTTGAAAGCAGACACATTCAACAATGACTGACATTCCCCAATTTCACAGCTGTACAGTGTGAGGATACTTAAGCTCTCAGCTCTAATACAGCCTATTTTCTGTGTATTTCCAAGCTCCTTACATGAAAAGTCATTACTTCTGTTGTAATCAGAATAAAATACAACCCTCCTGGAAGAAATGAGACTTTATTTCACCAAAGGCCACAATATTTCCAGAACTGAGAGCCACCACTGCCTTATTACAAATCCCTCTAGTTAAAGAATGATATACTCAGAAACTTGTCTCAAAATCCGTTTCAGTTTCTGTCCATTTTCTGTGTATTTGCCAGGGCAAGATTTTTTGGGTTGAATTTCTTAGATTCTGGCATGGAATACCTAGAGTTCTGACTAAAACACAAAAGAAAGCTACAAAGAGCAAATCAAACAATATCAAGGAGGAACAGAGTGTTAAGCTGAAAGCCAGAGGTGAAACAAAAGAAGGTCAAGTGCCAAGCCAGGCAGGCCAGTCTGCAGTTGAAAAAGGACAGACCACGTCTGGAAGCACAAAAAGATAGGCTGAAATACAGCGGGAAGAAAAGGGAAACAAAGCTAAAGTCAACAGGTAACAGTCTAGTTGCTTGAAGCGGATTTGAAAGGAAAACAAAGCTCCTTGTAAGCTTGGAGGCTCAGACACTGGTAACTGAGGTGGAAGTCTCATCAAGCTCATCACTAACTGTAAGCTTCCAAAGTAACAAGGGAAGGTGACCTGGAAGATTCTCTAAGAGCTTCCACCAAACAGATCTTCACTCCCAAAAGCTGTGCTGATCCAGCACTGCCAGTGACACAAAACAACAAAAATTAACCAGTCAGATCCCCAAAAAGCAAGATACAGGCCCAAAGCTCTGAAGTTTTCAATAATCCCCTGTGTGTATGTATGGCAGGAGGTGTTGCCCATGCTTTATTCACCTTCCTACAACGCATTTCATGCAGCCTAACAATGTACAAAGCAAACTTGTACTCACTCCAATCCCTGTATCCGTCCGGCCTTCGCCTCCTTCCTCTGTCCACCGTGGTACACCTGTTCTCCTGCACTGAGCAGTCCATGGTCCACAGCTCCCCTCATTTTGTTCGCTTAGTCCCATCCCCGCTCCACCAAGGGATCTTCATCCTCTTTTCCCAAGCTTTTAGGGAAAAGGAAAAGCAACTACTGCGGGATACCTTCTGGCCTTCTATACTGGAGGAAACAATGGCAGTAAGATCCGCGACGTTCTTCCACAGCCGATGCTGCAGGAATTAAGTACGTGGGAATGGCAGCAGGAAGATCCAGAAACCATCTCCATGGCCTGCAAAAGGAAAAGGGAAAAGTCAATCACTCTGAGCCCTGTGATCCTTCTACTACTTCCTCCCTCTTCTGACATTTAAGGATAGTGGTGGGAACAGGGAAATCATTCCCCTTCAGCTGCAGACCTGTTTGCCTGCTCCACTCTAGGAGGCGTGAGAGAGCAGCAGATGCCCCTCTGAAGAGCTTTGTCCCTTCAGGCAAGGACAGGAAGTATGAGGGTATTGGAAGCTCAGGTGTTTTTCTGAGTCTGGATGCAAAAGCCCATTACTTCTGACCACAAAAAGCTTGTGACACCAACTCTCTGTTATGTGCAAAATATTACTGGCAAAGTGCTTTCTTCTGGTATTCTAAGCCCTGAAAAAGGACTTGTTTGGGGTTTTTCCAAACGTAACATTTATGTTCTTAAAAATATTACCTCTCTCTACAAGGCGGGCTCTTACAGCTTCAGCAAGGATATTGATGCTTGCTCTCTTTGCATGTGGAGCCAAAAACCAGGAGGGGGAGAACATGGGTATGTTTTGGGCTGAGCCTCCCCACTGTCATTCAGAGGATCTAGTTCAGGCATTCAAACTGTCTCGGCTACTTTGCGAGTTGTTTAATCTTTGGGCCTCCTTATCTTATCTGTATAGGAGAGTAACTACTCTTGTCTTGCTCAGGGGCAGAGTTCATCTCTTACTACAGTATCTAGTAAGGTGGGAAGCTGCTTTCATCTTAACCTGTGCCAACATTATCTGAAGAAGCTGTGCAAGGCAGAGCCAGCTTCTTGGTGACCTGGAAGAGGCTGAGAAGAGCATGGAGGAGGTAGGCATCTGCACTGGATTAAATAAAAAAAAAACCACAAACAATTAAAAAACAGAATAAAAGACTTTCAGTCTAAAGTAACTAGGCACTTGTCCATGCAAGTGTATGAATGAAAGCATTGCCCGGCCCTTGTCCAAATTCAGTAGGCCAGAAAGTCAAATTGCTTTTCAAAGGCATGTCACACAGGTAAAGGACAAAGGTCCCTATGTACCTGAGGTACAGGGCAGGCAGCGATCTATGGTTCTTTGTAGAGGAACAGTGACCACACCACAAGCTGCTGCAAGTTGGCAAACACAGCCAGATGTTAATGACAGCAGCTCTGAATACTGCTGCTCAAGAGAAAATACAGAATACAGGTTGTGGTAAAACTGGACAGCTGTCTAAAGCAAAGCACATTCCATAATCCACACATGAAGAAACACACAGAGGTGAAAAGCTGATATAAATCAGCTGGAAAATCAGTCTGATTCATTTTGGAAGAGGAAATGCAGATGTATGTGTCAGTGTGGACAATATTCAAACATCAGGATCCCATTTCTCAGAATCATAACACTGTTTTTTAAAAAAGCCCTAAAGTAAATAAATGCTTGTGATTGTTGTATTTTGCTCCTAATGCTGCCCTCGGCTTTTGTTTTCCAACATTCTTCCCAATATTCCTTCAGACTAAGACTCCCATGTAACCCTCTGAATCCAGAAGCTGGAACATAAAGAGCAAGCAAAAGGCTGGTATGAACTGCCACGGATGGCAACACATTAACCGTGAGTATCATTAACGTCTCTGGTAGCACACAGTGCAGAATAATAAGGTGGAACAGGCCAAATGTACAATAATCTCAGACATACTCTAAAGCCTGGAATAACAGGTAGAAGAATAGTCACCCCAAGATGAAGCAGAAACTTTATCAACATATTCAAACAGGGGAAAAATCCAGTTTTTTCAATGTCATAAGAAATAAAGCAGAAAGTGAAGTGATAATATTCACATGTTGAAGTGATCTGTACGCCGGGTTATTTGTAAGTGAAAAGGCAGCTAGCTCGTGGGTACCCACTGAGACATGAGGTTTAAAGCATGCTATCAACCATGAGCATGAGCAGCCGAAAGCTTTCCAAGAGGGCTTAGCTCCCGGCAACAAAAGCATGCTCAATCTGGAATGCAGCGCCCGTGGTTTTTGCCATCCAAAGTTAGATTATCCAGGCTCTAAGACAGTGATTTATTTGGATGTTACACATTTAAATGAACACCTTTTGACATTTGTTATGTCCCCAAAGGGCTTCAAGGAGCTAACTGCGCTGATTTTTGAGGGATTACAAAGTGATGAAGTTTTCTTGGATGAAATTTTAATTTGAGTAGAGGCCTTAAAAAAGTACAGTGAAATACGAGTAAGTTTTTTTTTTTTTTTTTACTGACATAGACACAAAGTCTCCAAACATTAAATTTTTAATAGTAAATACTAGTCTGGAAAAAGCTATTTGTAGGTTCTGCTCAACTGCTTTCAACAGTGACCCAGGTAAAAGAAAGGGACAGTTAAATGTACACATCATGATGAAATCAGGCACCTATCATCGCTGTGAGAGTATAAAGCCATGGAAGCTCCTCCAAAGGGAAATTTTATACGTTGTGCTCAGCATAAGGCACATTTATCAAAGACGGGTTAGTTGACTTGATCTACAGTCAGCAGAGGATATTTTACTGTTTATGATGTAGTAAAAGAGATTGTATGATCCCAACACCTAAATTCTACATATATACAGAGTTAAAGTCCTATAAAACACACAGGCAAAATCCAGTTCATATTAAGAGATGATCATACATTCCCAAGAGAAGTCAATAAATTGATCTTGTTTAGCACTGCCGGGAAAGGATCTATGGACAATTCTCTCTCAAAGCCAAAGAGCAAGGGAAGACTCTGCACCTGTGTCTGCAGGAGTGGGACAGGTACTAGTTGTACCAAAGTCACCCAGGCAGAGACGTGACAGATGTTATCATCGCATTGTCTGGCAAGACCAAGCACAGCTGAAGCCAGAACCCAGTTAGAAGAAATATTAGAATCATGGAATCACAAAATGGTTTGGGTTGGAACAGAACGTAAAGACCATCCAGTTCCAACCCCCCTGCCATGGGCAGGGACACCTTCCACTAGGGCAGGTTGCTCAAAGCCTCATCCAGCCTGGCCTTGAACACTCCCAGGGATGCGGCATCCACAGCTTCTCGGGTCAACCTGTTCCAGTGCCTCACCTCCCTCTCTGGGAAGAACTTCTTCCTGATACCCAATCTAAACCTCCCTGATTTCAATTTAAACCCGTTACCCCTTGTCCTGTCACTACAGGCCCTTGTAAAAAGTCCTCCCCAGCTTCCTTGTAGCTCCTTCAGGCACTGGAAGGTGCTGTAAGGTCTCCCCGGAGCCTTCTCTTCTCCAGGCTGAACAAGCCCCACTCTCTCAGCCTGTCCCCATAGCAGAGGGCTCCCAGCCCTCGGAGCATCTTCGTGGCCTCCTCTGGACTCACTCCAACTGGTCCAATGTCCTGCTGATGTTGGGGCCCCACAGCAGGACGCAGTACTGCAGGTGGGGTCTCATGAGAGCAGAGTAGAGGGGGTGAACCCCTTCCCTTGACCTGCTGGCCATGATCATATTAATGATCATGCCCCCAGAAAAGCTGCTAGATCCTGTTAAAAGGAGCTGAAGAAATATAACGTATCAATAATAGGTACATGATTTCACAGAGTGTTAAAAACCCCGAGGCTCGTGTTGGGCCATGATCTTCGGTAACAGAGCCCAAGACAACGCATCATGCCACGAAAGGCGCATCCATTTTTCCTGGTGCGCTACCTAGCCCCGAGAGCCTGACCGGACTCTGGGGCAGGAGACTGTGAAGGCAGGTAAAGGAGATGCCTTGCCTTCCCTCTTCAGCAAAGTGACCCCTGCGCACTCGCTACATTTTTATGCTGCAGGTAATTGCTGAGTAACAAGTCTGCACTCAACCTTGCTGGTCGCCTATGTTACGGTTTCTTGCTACTGAAGATATTTAATAAGAAGGGAGTCAGATTTTCTGGGAGACCTGCATAATTGAGAGACTCTTAAATGGCGCAACAGAAAAAGGATGGTATCAGTAATGGTCTACTTTTGAGGCAGAAAAGGGAATTTATTTTCCATCAACAGGATAATCAATCAGCGCAGCTTGTACCACGCTGATTTGTTCAACACGTTTTGCGTTGTTAGTAACAAAGATGTTTCTGCATCAGGGGCCTTCACAAGACACTGGTGAGGTGACAGGGTTTTGACACTAAGCATGTGCAACAATGTACTGGGGGATCCTAATAAAGTCAAATGATGCAAATGTAGTTCAACCAGCAGAACCAGCTACCTAGAATAAACTATGCAACACATTAACCACGAACAGCGAACAAAGACCCTGTGAATTGCATTTCAGGGGCTGAGAGTGTTTGAGGGATGAGGTGTTTTTGGAAACGCGTTCCGCACGGTAAGATCACTGGCAGCTGTCATTTGTCTCACCTTGACCAAGATAAAGATAATCTGAGTATAGGAGTAATCACAGATCTTATGCTGACTAAAATGCTCACTAGTGCTCTCTTCAATTTCAACTATTAACTCCTTGCTTGCTCAGTTTCTGCTTTACAAAACTGTGATAACCACCACATAACGTCGTTAGCTTTCACACAACTGGAGGGACAAACCTGGCAGGGAACTTCTCAGCCTTCCCACTGTCTTCCACTAACTACTAACAAAAACCAGGAAACAGAGAAGCACTCTGCATCTCACACCCAGGCACCATCCCTCCAAATCAATCAGAAAATGGTTCTCATTACTGTAAAAGGAAAATGAAGAGTGAGAAGCGACATGCTGAACAAGCAGTAAACTGTTAACGTTCCCCAGCCCCGAGGCCAGGAATGAGCACAGAGTAGGTCCTGTCCAGAGAAACATACTGGCACCATCAACTGACGCAGGGTGCCAGGAACCACACAGGGAGGGGTACAGGAGAGAGCAAGCAGTAAAGAGACAAGCACTGAGGTGACATCCGCAGAGGCTGGAGAACCATTTCCGGAGAATGAATGTCTTTTAATGAACTGAGGTTTATCTGTTATCAGTCCCCGCTAGAGATCATTACTGTGAGAAACAATGAGTGCCGCTTCTATCTCCTCCTCCCTGCAGGACACGTCTGAGGGAGAATAAACCTCTCTCCTGCTTCTCCAGTGTCAGCTTGTTACTGCCAGTACCAACTAAAACTGAATAAGCTTTACTCAGATGATGGCTAAATTTAGCAGATATTAGCATCATCTCTAGAGGGGTGAGAACGGGGGAGGAAAGCTTTAAATAAATAGACTAAGGTAATGCTGAATAATAGATGCAATTAATGGCAGAGGGAACCTCAGTGCCAGAGGAGCCTAGCAGAGTTAAATCTGGATTCTGGGGCCTTGCCTAGTCAAAACATGACACGGCTGCTGGCCGACCGACCTGTTATTATGCCTGTGATGGCGGGGCCCCTCAGAGCCCGGGCCCCACTGCAGTGGCTCCATGACGGTGTAACAGAGAGCCAGCTGCTGGACCACACGCTGCAGAAGCGGGAGAGAGAGGCGAGAAGAAAGGGCCACCAGGCAGAACACGACGCACTCACTGTGGGAGACAGAGGCTCAGGACGGGTGTGAAGTCATCTACACACAACATGGCGCCGCAACATGGCGCCGCAGCCCTTCCTGCCT
>NW_010274049.1:0-10837 GCF_000690775.1 Eurypyga helias
CACAACCCCTGTTCCCCATCCTCCTATGCCGTGCCAGAGGAGGAGGTAGGGAAACTGGGAGCAAAGCTGATCCCAGGAATAAGGACAGGGGGGAAAGTGTTTTAAGATTTGGTTTAAATTCTCTTCTACTCATGATTTGATTGGCAATAAATTAACTGATTTTCCCCAAGTCAAGTCTGTTTTGCCCATGATGGTAATTGGTGAGTGATCTCTCCCTGTCCTTGTCTTGATCCACGAGTCTTTTGCTGTATTTTCCCTCCCCTGCCCAGCTGAGGAGGGCAGTGATAAAGCAGCTTCGGTGGGCACCTGGCCCCCAGCCAGGGTCAACCAACCACAGACATTCAGCCCAGGGCTATTTCAATTTGATCACTGGACATGGTGAGACACGACCCGGCATAATCACTAACTGATCTCCATCCCTAATCTCTGTGGTACATGATTCACAGCACACCCCGGATGAAGTCCATAGCTCAAGCTGCTCCATGAAACACAGTTCTGGAGCAGAAGTAGCTGCGTCTCCACTCCCCGGGACCCACACAACAGCCTGTATCCTTCCCGCTTGCCCCTGGGCAAGGTGACGTACAGCCTTGAACCCACCTTCCTGACCCTAAAGGGAGCAGCTCCGTTAAGTAAAGGTTTACACCATTGCCACAGCCACCAGGAACAAGGCCTACAAAGGCAAACCTTCGCAGCACTGTCACTTCGGCTTGTGTTTTCAGGCTGCAGGGAGAACACAAGCACACTAATAGAGTTTTGTGTATTTATTTTTTCCCCGAGCTTGCCGGTAGACACATTCAGAAGACTAGCAGCAATTTCTTTTCACAGCAGCAATTAAAAAAGAAAATGTGCTGCGAAGGCAGGAAAGATCAGGAGTTTGCCAGCAGAAGAGAATAGATAATGACAGGGCTCAGCTCAGGCCCTGCTGCAGGGACAGAGCTGACACTAGGTATTTTCTCTCTCCCGTTGCTTGTGCCTGCACCCCATTAGAGTTCTACAGGTCCCACATAAAACCACCAACCAACCCAAACCCACTTACAGCATGGACACACACAGGGCTGCGCTGGCACCTGTAAGAGTAAGCGTGGTACAATGGCAGGTGATAAAACAGAGTGTAACCTCTGCTCCTAGGGATACCTGCTCTTTGTTACACCCCTTGAAAGAGTAGCTCCATGATACAAAAACACTGAGGCTAACCCATTTGCACTGGGGGGAAGAAAAAAAAAAAAAAGGCAACTCTGCTGAGGTCAGCGTCTTCATGACATTTTGATCATGGTGAGAAGCAAACAAAAGCAGGATAGCTACCGTTTTGCCCTACACCCACCTCTATGACCCTCAGAATTCCCTGCTTTCAACAGCATACCCCTCCCACAACACACACTCCCATGCACTCAAGTTACATGTGGACCCCCCCCTTAGAGTATGGGCAGCAGAATTGGGGTGTCAGTGCTCTGGCTGGGAACAAGGGGCGCACGTGCCCCATGTGAACATTGGGCGCAAAGGCCCTGCTTGGAACCCACTTTTGATAAGCACTTGTCCTGCCTAAGATCTCCCCAGCATTCACATATAGACTCTCACATCACTAAGAAAGGTTAAAGTGTTTGCCTTTTATTCAGAAGACTTGTTCCGTTTCCAGTAATACTTTTCGATGCCCTTCAAACCAAAGAGCCCACAGTTCCACAACAGCACCATCAGTCTACCAAAAAAAAAAAAGCAGACACATCAAACCCAAAAGCATTCCATGATGTGATATAGCATAAAGAAATACAGCTAATACATTAGAGAAACAAACGTTTACATAAAGTTATGTATGTTGCTATAAAACTGGTAGTATGCAATTAAAAGTTCAATAAGACTACCAGGCCTGCTGGATGTTTAAGGCAAGTCTACCTAGGCTGTGTCTGTACTGTCGTGCTGGTTTTAGGCATGACGGCACACTCAAGACCTAGCTATCTCAGTTACCCACTCTACGCGTGGTGGGCTTTGCCAGCAGACTGTTCCAAGTGTCTCAAGTGACCTGTCCAGGCTCAAGGAGCACGTGCAAAGCTGTAAAGATGCAGCCTATCGCTGTCTCCTCCCTACAAATGTGGTTTTACAGGGTTAATCTGCATACGCCAGGTTAAGAAACAAAGCATAGCCAGTTGTGTACTGTAACACCTTAAGTAACACAGAATCTTTGACTTTAGAAAAATACTTTAATTGTCAGTTCACAAGTAAAAACTATCACTATTACAAAATGTAATACTAGAGTATCTAGCTTGGAAAGAGTTTTCTTCTTATTGCTGTTGCATGTAGTATTCAGGAGTGTGTCAGCACAAAGGTACTAGTGGGTTTCCCACTTGTCATAATCAGCTTGTAAGGGTACACACAGGAAGACACACTTTCCTATTTAATCCTCATGCCATTCTCACATTTAGGCTGCCCTGACTTTTTTTTTTCCAGTCATGTGCATAACTGACACCTGACGCTACGTATCAGTCTCACCCAATTTAAATTGTTTCATGTAACAAGTTTCCTTTGCAGCCTTTAAACAAAGAACATTCACTCCAAAAAGAGTGAACCCCACCACTGACCCTACCTTAGCTACTCGTAAATCCTATGACTGTGTTCTGACAGCTATCAGATATCAACTCATTCATTTCATTTTGTTTGGTTTCTTCCTTATTCTCATGGTTGGGGTGATGTTTGGGATTTCCAGCTTTTTTAGACCTTCTGAGGAAGAATTTTGTCAGTAAGTAACATAATTCAGCCACATTTAAAAGAATGCAAATGCTGGAGACAGCAATCATGAAAATGGTGAACACCGTCTTCTCAGTAGGCCGAGAAACGAAGCAGTCTACGGTGTTGGGGCAGGGCCAAGCATTACACTTCATTAAGCGAGGCATTTGGAACCCATCGTACATGAAATAAAACGCATACATGAAGACTGCTTCAAAGACCAGTCTGAAGAAGATGCTGCTGGTGTACGTCCACCACAAGGAGCCCTCAATACGAAACCTCTGCCTTCTGATTTCTTCAATGTCCTTGTATTCGCACTTCTGGTCTCCTTTTCTGAACTGCCGTTTCTTCTCGTGCCTCCTGTAAGCTACGTGCATGGCCACCAGCAGCGCAGGGGTGGAAACAAAGATCAGCTGCAGGGCCCAGAGTCTGATGTGAGAGATGGGGAAAAAGTGATCATAGCAAACATTCTTGCAACCAGGTTGCAGAGTGTTGCAGATAAAGTCATCTTGTTCATCTCCCCAGACTCTCTCCGCAGCCACAACCAGGATCATGATCCGGAAGATGAACAGGACCGTGAGCCATATCTTCCCGATGCTGGTGGAGTGCTTGTTTACACCGCCTAAAATGGTATGCAGAGCTCCCCAATCCATTGTCGTGTTTTAATCGTCCCACCTAAGACAAATAGACAGCGCTAAGATTAATCAAGACAGGAAACAAATGCCATCAAGCATGTGGTATAAAATGAAGGCAGCATCCTATAATTGCAGCATATCCATCAGCTGTGGTAACATTTTGTGGATGCAATGGGTTTACCTATAAGCACTCATAAGTAATGTAATCACGTCAGCAGGTAATACTTCATTACTTGGCTGCACATACATTAATCCCACTTCTAGGTGCATTTGCCAACTGAAAACAGCTATTAGCACAGTAAGTAGGAAAAAGCAGACAGAAGAAATTAATTTAAGGCTGTTTTCATCAAAAGCTACGGCTTCCAGTAGTTTGAGAACAATAACAATAGAAGACGACATCAGCCAAAAGTAAGGCAGGTGTTATGTTAAAGTGTTAGCTAAAATCCCTTTATAAATTAAGCCAAGTTGTCCCATCCTTAGCTTTAGAGTGCAAACGTTCTCACTAGTACATTCCAGCAATAAAAGACAGACCTTGAGGAACTGTTGCTGATGCTCTGCACCTTCCACGAGCAGGTCTGCATAACCTGCACTCACAGACTTAAAAACCTGTGACTGCAGGGCTCTGTATTGTCAAGCAGAAGTAAATTCCACCACAGCTTGAGACAATGAAGGTGAAGTCTTGGTTGTTTTTCACCTCATCTCGAGTTGGAGGTTAAAAAAAGAAATAAATTATCAGTGCTTAAAGAGTGATTCCAAAATTGCATTTCTCTCCACTAACTACAGAGAGTCTGGGGTAACTATACAAAGACTCCTTCATTGTCAACACCTGTCAGGTGATTTCCCCTAACACAGACTACATTACTCTTAAAACAGGGGATACATTTCAGAGGCTGGGAGAGTGCTAAAGCCAACATCTGAAGAGTTCAGACAGGCCAGCAGTAGCTCAGAAACTTTTCAACAGCAGCATAAGGTTTCCAGTAGGCCAGTTTCCAAGCTCTAAGACTGCAGTGAAATTAAAGGATTTCACCTTTGTCTCCCACATACCTCCCAGGGAACACAACTGTCTGGGTTTGCTCAGCCTTCCAGAGAGAGCATTCAGAGGCATTTCAGCCCACCCCAGATGGATTTACAAAAAGTTAGCTTGCAAGCTACTCTGAATTCAAGAAACCAGCATTTCTCATGCCTATCAGCCAGCTCACAGATCTGTTTGCTCCGAAATTCCTCATGAAGGTTTTTATTTCTCAACGTTGTTAATTCATTTGCATCTCGGAGACCATCTTCCTTTGGCATTTACAGCACAGGGCACCAATAAGCACAAAATCACTTTTTCAGGGTATCTAGAGAAGAGCAGCCACTGGTGCAAAGGCTATTATAACCATCACAAGGCAGATTTATAAAGATTCTCCTAACGCTGAGCTGGGTCACACTGCGTGAGAAAGAAAATGAAGACATTTCTTTGCAGTTGTCTTCCGTGTCACACTCCTACTCTGAGTAACGTCGAAAACCTTTCTGCTTTACAGCAGAATTACACATGACCAGTCACATACAGTAATACAGAGCATCAGTTAAAGTACACACCAGCTCAGGGAAAAAGATGACATTTAATTGTTTTATGGATGCAAGGGCTTTTGTTTGTGTGGTTTGTTTTTTTTTTTACCCCCACCCTCCTTGAGTTATTGGAATGTAAGTGTAATCTCCCTTCTCTGGTTCCATAAACCACATGTCCCTCAGATCATGCTGGTTGACTGTGTGGGGTTATACTTCAGGAGGTGAAAACCAAGGGAGGGACCCAATATTTTCTTTGGACTGGAGAGAACCTTTCCTGAGGCTCCCCCAGGATGCAGAATCTGTGTGGGCTATTACCTCTGTATCGGTCTGAAAACGGTCCTGGAGGCAGAGTTACCTTCCTACCCTGCTAGGTTATTTTTCCAAGAAGAAAGTTTATTTTTCTATTAGCATACAGATAAAGTCTCTGTAGGTTAACAACTCGGTGAGGGCACAGGAAAGACCCTTAATACCACAGATACTTACAAAACACACTAGCCAGATTTTCAACTATTTGTTTCCAACCTTTTTTTTTTGCCATCTGATTTTTCAGATGAGCCCTTCTTTCAGGATTTGCTTCAGAGGTCATTGTGTGTTAAACAGAGGTACACTTACAGCTTCATCAGTATTTTTATTACTGTTTTGTTACTATTACACACACATTGCAGTTGCTTCAGAAGTCATTGTGTGTTAGAGGTACACTTACAGCTTCATCAGTATTTTTATTACTGTTTTGTTACTATTACACACACATTGCAGTTACAGTACTTTAAGTACTATGGCTAGAAACACTCCTGAATATAAATCCTGTAGAAGACAGGCACCATGTAAATTGTGCCATTACACATATCCTTTAATCCCACCAGACTCCTTCCAGTTCTTCAGTTCCTTCACACTGCCTGTCAGTCATTTCCTTGCACCAAAAGGCTGACAAGTGGAACCTGTGTATCCCCCATTCTTTAATCCCACAAGACTCCTTCCATTTCTTCAGTTCCTTCACCCTGCCTGTCGGTCGTTTCCTTGCACCAAAAGTCTGACAAGTGGAACCTGTGTATCCCCTCCTTGTAAGCCCCGTTTCGTACACCTCACCTCTTGCTGTACGCTAATACTGCTGCCTTTCTATTACCACAGCTTCACAAGGATTTGTTTCCACATGCAATCACTCCTTCCCATCTCCCTGTGCAGAAGAGGATTCAAAATATGAGTGGCTCAGGGTAAAGGGTACCTTGTCTTCAGTGGCAAAGTTAGCTCAAGACGCTCCCCTTCATTTGCTCCTGAGGTCACACTGCAGTTCATCTCCTGCGACTTTGTGGGGGTGCATTATAAACCAGATGGCTTGGCCAAGTTATTCCCAGTACCAGTATCTTTGGGGAGGTTTTTATCCAAATCCATTTCACCAGCTGCTTTACAGACCCACAAAACTACTGAAAAGCACAACTTCATTTAAAAAACAGGCTGCGAATTGCAAAGCATGGGTACCAACGAGCAGTCAGTGAGGAAGAGAGGTTGGCAAAGCTTTTTTTTTGGACAATACCTTGCGAAACTATACTCTTCAGCTAACTTCTTCCATCTCATTTGATTAAATGATGCTTGCTAAGCCAAAACACGGTGCTTCAATTCTAGCAAAAGCATGTCTGTATCTGGATCGATGCAGAAAAAGCCACCACATTATGGAGAGGCAGCCTTTCGCCCCAAGTATCCTAGTGACATTTTCTCTCCTTTCCAAAAAAGCCTTTGTCTTTCATACCTGCTAAACCCCTCCCCCCCTTCACCATTCCCACCTACCTTTCCAAATTCTCCAACTATCGCTTCAGCTCCTCCTGCCACCATCCCCTATTTTTCCTGCTGCTTGCCGAGCTAGTCACCAACCTTTGCCCCTTCTTGCTGTATCCTCATGCCCTCTCAAGCTTGGTTTTATCCTGGGGAAAGTCATGTGACTTCTGGAACTCTCCAGACTGATACAGGCATGTATCAGATATGGGTGAAGTCTCACTATCTTCTCCCTGAAGGGTGGCACAGGTAAGATAGAAAGGCCATATTCAGGCAGCTTGAATTCCATCCAAACACTTTGGCCGCCGCGTTTCTTACTCAGTGGCTTTAAACAGCTCTCATCCATGCAATTTAAAGGATCTAACAAAGGCAATTCAGAGACTGATGAAGTGCCCACCTCTCTCCACCAAACAGACACCAGTGACCCAAGCCAAATTTAAGTTAACCCAGTATGGCCTTCACAGTGTTAAGCCATCAGTGCAGATTACTCCAGCTAAACATCAAGTCTGGGCGATCTGTACTGATGTGATGGCTCATTTACTCCTCACTTGCTCAAAAGCTAGGATGTTGACCCATGATCACAGGTTCTTTCTTCCAGATACTTACTTTTAAGACCTTTTTACTAGCAAGTAAAACATTAACTGTCTTCCTGACCAAAGGAGAAAAAAGCAGGAACTTCCCTTTAACATGTGCTGACTCTTGTCTTCATAGAGCCAATCTGAATACTATTTGTGTGAGCAAATGCAGCTACATGCCTACAGAAATAACAGCATATAGACAGTCCAGGATTTACCTGCTTTGCTGGTCTCAGAAGTACAGCACAGTACAAGAATAAGTTAGAGACAAAGCTTAGGTGAATTTTGGGGAAAACAAGAAGGAATGAGCATAGGGCCTGGTTATAAAGGAAGAAGATGGGAAGAACAGAAGACAGCTAAAGTCACTGAGCATTTGAAACCCATTCTAACATGGGAGTGTATTATCTTTAAGTGTTTAATTCCCTTAAAGAAAAAATTGCAACTGTGCATGAAAATAAGCCTTCCCAAGCCTCAGCATAGATGTTTGTTCTGCTACCAGCTGAACCTTCGGTTCCATTTCAACCATCAGAGGATCATGATAATACATGGCTGTTACAGTAGGAGTTAAAAACGATCAGAAAAGATCCCCACTCTACTCTGCTTGTTGTTTTGAATTCTGTGCTGCTGTGGCTAGAGTGCCTTCTACTTTGAAGCCAGTGCCCACCGGTCCACGCTAAACCGCAATCACAGCACTGCGCATACACCCAGCGAAAAGCCCTGCAATTCACAGCGCTGAGGACAATTATCATTGAGCTCCTGTGTTTACGAGTACAGCTCGTTAGCGGATGCTTTTCTGACTGGGTTAAAGACTGCTATACTGGGAAATCATTAGTCAATGGTTAAATCCACCGCTTCAGCAAACCCACTAGAATACAGTAAAGGTAGAAACCAGAAGGTATATTCCTTTCGCATCCACAGTGTGCCACTTGCTGCTATAGGGTATTATCAAGTAAAAAAATGTAGTCTTTAGCAAGCACTGCGACATTTGCTTATGCTATAGGAATTTGTAGGAGTCCCAGTCAAGAAGGGATCCACAGTATGCTAACTTACACATAAATTTAGAGTAAGATTACACCCTTCTCCCTACAGCCACAAACTGGATACCAATTTACTTATTCCACTTGTATTACACAGAAGAGTACAGGGAGTCCACAATCCTACCAATTCCTACCAGAATTTTAGTGTAGGGTGCACCAAGACTTACCGGCTCAGCGTGACGCTCCTCTCAGCAGTGCCTCCAGGAACTGATACAAGATCAGCAGTTTGACAAGATTAAAGTAACTATCCCATGTGGGAATGTGTTAACCAAGATAATCTTTAAGCAAAAAAGCACTGGCCCCAAGCGTGCCTCCCCAACCCCCTAGCTGGAGGCACAGATAACTCAGATGCCAGAGAGTGGCAGTTCTAACACAGAGTTTTTGCCACAGAAAAGCTTTAGAAGACAACCTGTATCAGACCCAAGTTCACTACTGCTGTTATTTTACGACCCAACTTCATACAGAAGTATTGCTGTATTGAGGTCCAGCATGCATTCAAAGGTACTGCTGATACAACTTTCCCTTCATGTCTTGATCCAAACAGTTACACTGGGAGCACCAGCTCCTACAGGGCTGATCACCAGCATCAATGTGTTTGAGAGCTGTATATGGCATTTCATACCCAGATCTGAAGAACACAAATCTGGATTTCAGCAGTTTTGTATTGGCTCACCTTCACCCTGACAACCTGGTGTCTAGTTTCTTGCTAAGCAAAACAGCAGCGCTTAATTGCTAGTGCGTAGCTTTGGTGGTACAGCATCAAAACTAACTCCACAGTAGGAGTAACAAGAACAGCAGCATTGCCAGGACTGAACCAAGGAAGCTTCTAAAATACAAATTAATGTCTTCCAAAGACAGCATTCTTATTTCATCAAGAATGGCTGGCATACAGGCTGCAGCAATTACCTGCTAATTTTCTCAGACTTCCTACCTAATTTGTCAGCCTGCCCCATGCTTCAGTCTCCCAGACATTAAACTGGGGATAACAAAATCTCACCGTCTCACAGGGCTGTTTTGAAATGCTCCACTACAATTACAGGCTTCACCCACTCTTATTTTGTTAGCAATGGACCAAGACAGGTAAGTACCAGTTCAAAGTTGGAAGTGCAGAGCTTGAATTCAGTCATCCAGGATACTCCTGCTACCTGAAAAAGCACAGAGCTCCCTACATCGCTATAGCTTTAATGCAGAGTTCAGACTGTAAGAAAATGTAGCCTTGAACTCAGACTTTAGCAGCCAAAATCCTTTAATTTCACTATTATAGGCAGCTTCCAGCTATTTTAATTTTATAATGGTATATTAAAAACTTCAAGGAGCATGCAGCTGGAATACTCTGAAATATCAACAACTCTTCTTCCTTAAAAAGTTGAAGAAAGATCAAAAAAAAGCAGGCTAACAATCACAAATGCCTGTGCAATTCTCTCCAA
The DNA here is from genome assembly GCF_000690775.1 of Eurypyga helias. Classification (NCBI taxonomy): domain Eukaryota; kingdom Metazoa; phylum Chordata; class Aves; order Eurypygiformes; family Eurypygidae; genus Eurypyga; species Eurypyga helias. The sequence continues at coordinate 9,705 of NW_010274049.1, forward strand.
TAGCTCCTAAACACCTATCTCCAGATCAGAGTGGAAACTAGAGAACAGAAGAGCCATGACAGAGGGATTACAGTATATCTGATTTGACACGAGAACAGGCGAAGACTAATCAGGAACAGGAAACCTCTCACAGTTGCAGGTCTGAACACTCCAAGCATTGTACTTGTCCCCTCCTCCAGTTTATGAAAACAGGAGATATTCTTTGGTGTGGAACCCAGAGATAGCCTTTAACACAACAGATTAGGACCCAGCAGGTATATAGTTAAATGGTAAAAAGTATCCCAGTTAAATATAAACAGGATTAAGGGTTCAGTCCTACCCACAATGGCCACCTTAGGACTGTCCCGTATTTATGCCCCTACACAAGCTTCAATTTATTTTCCAAGTCATTTTCCAAGCATGTTTGGAAGCACGCACAGCTATTTTACTAGCCTGCAACTGCAAATGGAGGACTACCATTCTCCAGAACATCTATGCACAAAACATACTCCACTTGTGGAAAACAGGAAGTCAGAAGTGCCAGTCACGCTTGAGGGCATAACAAGACAGCACAAGTCCAGTTAGAACTTGGCCCCTCTCAGCTATCTTCTCCTGTAAAGCTTGCCTTCAGAATGTGCTTCAAATTTCTCACTTTGAAATAGAGTCAAATTTCCGAGGACTAAGGACACTTGCATCAGTGATGACAGTTACCCATAATTTTTAAGGAAGTTTTAGACACACTGTGCCCCACTCCCAGCAACTTTAGTTACGTGTGTCTACAAATCTGCCCACTCCCACTGCAGTGTAACATTTCCTACCAAACTGGCAAGTCACCGTCTCTTTCATACACAGGACAGAATTTACACCCTTTTGGAAATGCTAATTAAGTTTATAAACACTGAGATTTTACGCTGCAGTGCAGCTCCTCCTTGAATGTGGATCTTGTTACCATTTTTTTCATCAAAAATAGAGACAAAAGCAACTTTTTCCTTTTTAAAAAAATTACAGGAAGAAACGTGTATGAGATAAGGAACAGAAGTAGTTTTCAACTTTCTTTTATCAACTAATAGGAGATGTGTTTCGTTTTCCACATTCCTTCTGTTTTGACAGCCTGTTCTCTTTCCTCATAGATCATCACTGCAAGTTTTTCCCTA
>NW_010274050.1:0-9638 GCF_000690775.1 Eurypyga helias
CGTCGGGGTCCCCTTCAGCTGCGCCACATTTTACACCAGTTTCGGGGCAGAACAGGGTGTTTTCCGTCCACCGTCACCTCCCTCTCGATTCAGGCCTAAGGAGGGTGTCAAGCAGGTCACGGGGTGGCACTTTCAAGTCCTTAAGGTTTTTGTAAGGACCCGAGGGTCAGGCTCTGCCCCGCAGAGGGAAAGCGCGCGCCCCGCGCAACTTCGGGCGCCCACGCGCAGGGAAGTGGCTCCTTGCACGCCCCCGCAGCTACTCAGAGGGCTGGAAGAGAGGAGGGAAGACAGAGAAAATGCTACCACCAAGTGGAGGTAAGCAGGTAGGTGAAGCCATGACGGCAGGGGAAGGCAGGGCGAGGCAGATAGCTCTTGTACATCCCTCGATCTGCTTCCTGTCATTTACTCGGGAAGAAGAGCACCACCTTATACTCCCCGGTTATCTTCAATACGGAAGATAAATGTTGTCCTCAGGCGATTTTCCCCTCTGACTCGCTGATACTCATCTGTGCAGTAGCACCACAGCGAAGCTCAGGAATTCACACACAGCCGCATTACGCGTGCATCTCCAGAGGACGGACGGAGGTACGGAACAGCTGGCATGGAGAAGTGTTTCTCCGCCACAAGGTATTTTCCTCACTTTGTTTGCCAGATGCCAACTTGCTGCTTCAGTGTTCTGGCTTCTCTGCCTGGACATTTCCAGCGTGAGAAGTATCCCGTATCAGTGTGCAAGGAGACGGCAGGCAGGCTTTCCCGTGGCAGACTGGAAAGTCAGTCAGAAACGGCCAGCGGCAATGGAAACACAGCACAGAGGAGCACGACCCCCGGGTCCTGTTGGAGCCTCCCAGCCCACAGTGACAACTCCTAACTCCTACTCAGCAGGTTAATTTGTTTTCCAAGCCTCACCTATAATTTGGGCACTCACATGTTTAACAACAGACTCCTGCAAATATTTTCTATTTCCTAGATTGCCAAATACAGGTGAAGCCAACAGGATGTGATCTAAAAATAGCATTATTATCCTCCAGATGAGAGATTATAGGAAGCTGGACTATGTGGATGATCAAACCAACAGTACTCAGATTATTATTGTTTTCCTTGTGAATTTTCTTCCACCCCAGGCATTTCATGCTGTCCTCAGAGCGAAGAGCAACCCTGGCTGCAGCAGCCGCATGCGAGAGCCCACCTCGCCCAGGGTGGTGGATCCTGGCAGCCCAACAGCTGAGCTGGAGGAGGGGAGAAGGCAGAGTACACCAAAAGGGTTTAATAAATTAACTAGGGGGCTCATCACCGAGCTGCCACTGTGAAGCAGCACCGACTCAGAACACAAAAGAGGTTGCATGCTAGGCTTGGCGAGCCAGAGTTTTCGAAGACCTCATCTACCACGTAGGGAATCAGATGAGCTGTTGAGATTTTTCAAAACACGCCTATTCTCCATCACTAGTGATTGTACCAGGTAAACACTGTTTTTCCCAACCTGTTTTACTAGACATTGGTCTAAGAGGCAGGAAGGCCGAGGTGTGACCGAAGACCCAGATGTAAAAGGAGGAACCGTTGGAGGATGCAGAGAAAGGCACCGGAGGCTGCTGGACTGGAAGAGGTCCCAAGCAGAGCCTGATGACAGGCACCCACGCAATGTGCTCAAGTTTGGAGATGGAGAGGATGGGGCAGCAGCTGAGGATGTAGTTTGCATCCAAGCCAACTAACGCTCACTGGGACCTGGGGGGCCTGTTTGGAGCCGGGCAGGAGGAGAAGGGAGGAGAGGAGCAGCTGGGAGGGAGGCTGGGCTCCCCGCAGGGCTCCTTCTGCAGCTCCTTCCCTGCAAAGGTCTCTGGCTTTCTCCCTACCTAAATAATTCTGACAAAATGTCTGTCGCTATGGCAACAAGGGAAAAGAAATTGATTCAAGAGGTGTCTGATATTCAGAATGCATAGAAATTATTGTTGCCATGGCAACATGATTTACAAATGAATTTAGGAAACAATTAGCAGTGGAAACTGCACAAGTGAGGTGAGTCTCAGTGGGCTCTGAGCATCATCAGCCCTGCAGAGGCTTCTCACCTGCCCAGCTTCGACATACCCGGGCACTGAGCTCCGAGAGCTGTAACCTCAGTGGACTTCTCAGAGCGGGTGACTCAGGAATTGGTCACAGGCTGGTTTGGGCTTGAGCAAAACCTGCTTTGGTCTTCAGCTTGAGCAGCAAAACATCATGGCTGGAGGAGACCAAAGGAATGATGAAGTGCACACCCTACCCATCCCTTCCCTGGGAACACGGGTGAGCAGTGCAGAAGGCCTGCTGGGACAGCAATCCAGCATCGTCACCCCTTGGAAGAGCAGGTTGGGCTCTGCTGCAAGCTTTCACGGAGACAGCACCATGGGGGACCCACCGTGCTGTGCTCCCTGGAGCGAGCCAGCATGCACCCAGCCCTGGGTGAGGGCACCCAGCCCTGGATGAGGTCATCCAACCCTGGGTGAGGTCATCCAACCCTGGGTGAGGTCATCCAACCCTGGGTGAGGGCACCCAGCCCAGCAGCAGCCGTTGTGCCCCCAGTAGAGTGGCTGTGACCTTGTGTATGCCCCACACACACTTTCTGAGGGTCAGCACTTGCTCTGTCCCTGCCCACGCTCACATCAATGCAATGACCTTTCTGCTCATCCTCTCCTTCGGAGCCACTTCTGCTCACCCAGAAGTGAGCATCCTCTCACGAGTCATGTCCTAAACGACGGCTTGTTCAGAAGCTTACGTGACTTACACAGGGGGACTGGGACAATCTCAGCTGATCTAGTTTGCCTTGATGCTGGAGAATCCCTTGGATACCAAGAAGCACATCTTACTGGGGAGACTAATCATTCCTATCTGCGCGTGTATCCATGTAGGAGGTGTGTGTTACAGCAGAATGTAGTCAGAGTTGGGCAACGAACACTTGTTGTCATTAAAAAGATAATTAGGCTCAAGACACAATTAGGTAAATCCACTGAAGAGTAACCCATCAAAAACTTTTAAGGACAAAAACATTGTTTGATGCTGGAAGCCCCTAAGCTACAGATGTATGGACGCTGGGACCATCGCTGTCCCCCGTCACGGTCCTCATACTCTTCCATCAGCATCGGCTGTGGGCTGCGGCCAACGGAGGGTTCAACCCCGGTGGGTCTTCCGTCAGCTCTGGTACCGACCCTGCTCTCAGGATGCTGATGGAGACCTGCAGCACCCCCCGTGTAGCTGAATCCCAGACCTACAGTACAGCGACAGCTACGAAACACAACCCCTTCCGGGACCCCGGCTGTCAGGGAGCAGTCGGCGCGGCTGCGAGATGCAGCTGCAGGGACTCGCGCTGCAGTTTGTTTCCTTTCATTTCACCTTCGCCTCCCAGCTCCTCTCAACAAGGCAGGTCAGCTGGCAAATAACATCTTTTTCACACTACGCCTGCAACAGCCTAATGAAAAGCTTCACCTGCTAAAAGCAGGGGCCTTACCACAAGCAAAGCACAGGAAAATGACGGGTGCTGTTGGTGCTTTCACGGGAGGCAGCCCGGAGAGCACTTAGCCGCACTGACGGCATTTCACACACTTCAGAACGCTGCCTTGGAAAGCACTTTGGGGATTTAGGAATCTAATAATCGGAGGGGATCCACACGGCAATTAGTCAGTGCTGCTGACGCTGAGAGACAGGACATTGCCCCACCCGGGGAGTAGCTCCTTTTCCAGCTCGATTTTGTCAAAAAAATTCCAGTTTCTGGCCTTTCAGCTTTTCAGTCAGCCCAGTTCATTCAGTATTTTGTAGGTGTAAGCAGTGGAGCATCGCAGCGGTTCTCCAGGAGGGGCTCTGCAGAAGACCTCCCCGTCAGCACCTTTCCCAGGGAGACCCTGTGCTGGGAATGTGCCAGGGTGGCTCGGAAAGCCCTGCTGCAGCACAGCCGCTTTGGTCGACAGGACACGGTTGGAAAGAAGGGTTAACCAACTGTCAGCTGAATCTGCAAGAGGAACTTTGAATATAAACCAGGAAGCACTGTTACTCCTGGTTTGTGATACTGGTCTGGGAAAGACCTGACCCAGAGAAGATTTCCCTGGATATGCAGATCAACAATCTTACACCATTATATCGGGTTAAATTACAAATAGAGAATCTTTTTCAGATTATTATTTTAGAATCACAGAATGGTTTGGGTTGGAAGGGACCTTAAAGACCATCCAGTTCCAACCCCCCTGCCATGGGCAGGGACACCTTCCATTTTGGTTTTATAGTCAGCGATATCTGAAAATGAGGGACCCAATGCCACACAGAAAAACTGAAAGCAATTTTTGCAGGAGAATATGATATGAAATAAAGCTAAACTGACATGACTAAGATGTAAGACCCTAATATGAACTTTTTATGCACCAGTAAGCAAACAGGACTCTCCACCTAATTAAGATTTCTGCACTTATGATCTTCCACGCTATCTTATGCTTAACAGTATGAAATTTAGAAGAAAGCTCCAGGTTTATAGAAGCACAGCAAACATACAGGTTTCTATTCACAGGAACTGCAGAAGAAGAGCTGATAATCCCACTTTAATTTCCACTACCTCATATCCCTAAAACTCCCAAGTTCCGTTTCTCTTCCCAGACCTTCCACAGCCCTGCAGTTTTTCATCTGGAAGTTAAATTTCTTCCTTGTCAAGGGGAAGAAAACTTTGTTGTAGCATTCAAAAGTTACAGCTGTCAATGACCCGCAGAAACCCTCTGGCAATATTTAAACGGAAAAGGCCATTCAATCACGGCACCAACATCTCAGTCCCGTTCCCAGGTTGTGCCTGTGCACACACATCATCAGCCCGTTGGGGCAACCAGTTTCCATCAAGCAGCCGGCTCCGGCCTGCCTGCTCGCTGAGTACCCACGACCAGGGGAAAGGGGATTTGTAACAAGGATTTGCCCACTGTTGTGCCGTGGATGAGCATTTGATCCGTGCGCGCTGCTGTCCCGCTGCAGACAAGTCCTGGGGTGCTTGCTGGAACGACGGGACAAACGGATGAACTCTTTCGACACAAGCAGTTGTGCACACGCGTTTGGACACCTATTTTCACACCCTTCACACAGTCGTGTCATTTGTTTCCTGAGTGGAATTCCCTGCTGCATGCAAAACCTACTGCGGAAGGAGCTGGAGACGCCTTGGGGCGAATTCAAGTATGAGAGGGAGTAGAAAAGCAACTTCTGCATTCACAGGAACGGCAAACCCAGAGCAATCACAGATTATATTATCCACGAAGACGGATTCAAACGTTCTAATGCCGTTACAGCTTGGCATTCGTTCAACAGAAATTAATAACTTTCTGCTCATTGACAGACAACGCTTCTCTATCAAACCAGCTAAGTGGAACAGCAGAGGGCTTCCCGTGCAATGGGGTTCACCCAAAACATGCATGGATCCAGGAACTTCCACAGCTGTTGTGTCGGAGACGAATGTGTGTCTGTGCAGAAGAAACCTAACAGGAATTCAGAGAGGTGGGACGGCCGCAGCCCAGACTCACCCCATCAGATGACTCTGGCACTGGGGGTACACGATCTCAGGTGGAAGGTACTCTTCAACTTCCATCCAAAACAACCAGGCTGCAAGAAAACATCCCCAATTCAATGCGAATATCTAAGTTCCAGGCTCTAGAACTAAATATTACCATCCCCTGGTGTTTGGTGCACTGCAGCAGGGTAGCATTCCCCTTCAGAACTCCCACCCTCAGGATGTTTTGCCTTGGGCATCTCCCCCCGCAGACGAATGTTGGGGGGTTAAGAGATTAATAAATGGAAAGAGTATCTCTTGGTGGTGGTGAGTAGTCCACTTTAACCCTGAGGACAACATAAGCACGGTGATATGAGGAATGCTGAGGAGAAATCTAGTGCTGAAATGAAAACACGGGATGTCTGACCTGAGACAAGGTGCTGGTCCCGAAACCACCCTGCCCCTGGGTCCTTGCAGGCAATTGAACCTTTGAGAACTTTGCTTGGGTACATTCTGACTTACCATCAGCAACACTCTTGCAACGGAAGGGTCATGGGAAAAAGACCTGTGGATCTTCCCAGACACATCCAAATGGGTCACTAGATCCTCCATCCTGAAGTCAGTGTTGCCTCCTCGGTCCTCTGGGCCGTAAAGAAATCAATGTTAAATTAACACGAACTGCAAGAGCCATCTCAGCCCTCCCACGTGCAGTTTATCTACCTAAAATAGTTCAGCTTAGTCTGTTGAGGGATTTAATGCTTTGGAAACGCAAGCGGGCAGCCAACGGATCTGCTGTAGGTAATGGCCCTCGCGGGCTTTGTGTAGAGACCATATTGGCAGTGCCAGTCTCCACCCAAACGTAAAGCTGCGGATACCAAGCTCACGCTTCCTAGACGTTTGCACGTTAACGAGCCTCCTTAGAGAGGAAAGGCCTGGAGGCACCGAAGATCCGGGCGTTTGCCCATCTCACTCTACCGGCACCTGCCATCGCTGCTCTCCTGCCAGGCGGCAAACTCGGGGGGAGTTTTGCTGCAGATGTTTACTGGATCTAAGCACCGCTGCAGGAAAACAAGACCGTGGTCTGTCCCACATCCAGCATAAGTCACCTGCATTTCCCAGAAAACAGGGAAGGCGTCAGGTGCCGCATTTTCTTACCTAACCACAGTGACATCTGGAGAGTTTTCCACTGCTACAAGGTAAGTTCCCTGTGTGCAGAGCGGTGAGGGCTGTAGAGCCTCTCCTGAGGCGGTTTCTAGGGAAGGGTTGCAAAGGCAGCAGGCAGAGAGGCTGGGGCAGGTGTAGCGCCAGGATCGTAAAGCACATCTTTACAGCTCAGCATGCCTGTGCAACGAGAAACCTGCCAAAACGGGAAATAAAGCATGGGAGAGCGGGCTGACATCTCCAAATGCTGTGCTCATCGCAGTGACAGGCTGGATTATAAAAAGCAATCAACACCACTGCAGGCAACAAGCCACGTATCCAGAGACTGCATCGATGGACCATGTCATCAGGGTTTCCTACTGCCACATCACCTGAGGGTGCTTTAGGGGTCTTCCTGGTGAAATCAGAGATGCACACATCAAAATAAAAAGGTATAAAATATGCTGAAAGAGTGCAATTGTTCCCTTCTCTGAGCATCCTCTCCTGTGTATTCCTCGCTAATCCTATTACTGCCCAAATAAGCTATGTGAAGATGCTTAAATATTAACTAATCCACGTGCGAGAGAAGAAAACCTGTCCCTGAGACCGGGGTCTGGCAGAGTCACTCGCTGAGCAGTCCAGCAAGGATGCACGAGGGAAACCCGCCTGGTTCGGGGGGTTGGGTTTGAAGAGAGGCAAGTCAGGACGGAGATGCGGTTTGTCACGGAGAGGAGGTCGTGGCTCAGACTGCATTAGTACTTGGATCTCGCTCCTTGCAGAGATTGGTGGAAGCCCGAAAATTGTCTGACAATGAGACTTCCTGGAGTCTTCACCCTACGACAAAAAAGAAAATAGTCTCTGACAGCTCCTTGAGGCAGGAAGATGGGAAGGTGAAAGAAAGGACTCGAGTCAGGTTTCAGGAGCACCTATTGGTCTTGGATCTCTGCCAGGTGTGACTCTAAGGACGCTGAAGGAGAGGACACCTTCCTGTCAGGGGGTGCCCTGATCCCCATTGCCAACAGGGCAGGATCAAAATGGGAGAGAAGGGGACATCCTTTGGCCATGTCACTGCGCCGGAGAGCAGCTGTGACCTGCACCAGGGAATGTTTGGCTTTGAGGGGCAGGCAGGCTACGAGAAGACCGATCCAGAGTTGAGGCAGACCTCGAGGAAGATGTCCAACTCCCTTCAGTCAACAAGACATGGAGGAAGGTGACACATGAATTTTGCTTTCATGACTGGATCGTCTCATCACAGGATGCTCCAGACAATTGTGGGCTGGGGGATCATGCTGCAGGGGGAAACAGAGATGCACAAGCTACTTTCTTCTGCTGCCCCGGACTGGACTCCTGCAACAGTGCAGTCGTGACCAAAAGACTCCTCCTTCCTATCCCAAAGAGTTTGGACTGAACACATAGATGGATCCCCAAAATTCAGTATTACTCAGATCAAACGCAGACAAATGAGACAGCCTTGCAAACAACAGCAAATACAGCTGCTGCTTCTTGCTGCAAGGCTGAGGACTAACGCCCCTGCAAAGTGTGCGTTTTCTGGGTAGCTATGTTCCTCCCCAAGGCAGTAAGGTCTTCTTGTATGCTCTTCAGAGAAGAGAAATATGTCTCTCTTAGATGAGAGAATGTGTCTCTTGAAAGAGACAGAGTTTGAAGACCATCTGCTTTGAGGAATTCATTAAAGGAGAAAAGGAGCAGCAAAAACAAAGTACAAACAGAGGAACTGAAACATCTAAAAGCGTTTCAAAGCAATTCAGGGCTAGAAGCAAGGTTTGAGAAGGGATTCGAGCTGCAGGTGGAAGCTCCCGCAGCGCTAGGTGCAGAGAAACTGAAACAGGGAGATGGCATGTGCACTGCGGGCGGAAGGGCGGGAGGTGGGTGCGCCCTAAGGGGAGTTTGGGGGGGCTAAAGGTGTCTGGGTTTAGTACTTGCCTGCAGCCCACATGAAGACATCACTCGGACGACACCCTCTCAGGTGATCCTCATCCTTATAGATGAGATTTTTGGGGGGTGGCTGTGCTTTGGACATCCTGACAGAGGACTTCAGTGCACCCCAGCACGCTCGTTTCGTTACGGCGGGGTCTGCTCTGGGCAGGAACCCTGTTGTGGGAACATCCACCAGCCCCTTACTGCTGCCCAGTTAAGGTTTATCTGCTGATGTGGAAAACCAGAACGTCCAACCTGAATATGACCCTCTGTGCTTTGCGGAGGTTACACCCCCTTTCATTATACTGCATTTCTTGTAAACCACAAAAGCTCAGGTAAAGCTTATTCTGTCGGCATAAGTTGCAGTCGTGGTCTGATGTTTTCCTTTGGTCTGATTATACTCAGACCTGCCTTCCCAGTCTGGTTGTTGAAATGCTCTGCCCTCCCTGGCAGCTCCCGCCAATTCCATGATAAAATCCCTCATAAAGGTCCCTGGTGACCAGGGCTCAGGCCAGGTGCTGAGCACCCAGCAGCTACCTCACAGGCAGGGACGAGGTTCAGTCTTCTGAAAGATCTTGATGTTTGTTTTCATCTTTAATTAGAATAGAACATAAAAAGATATTAATTCCCTGAAGAGTAATATTCAGAAAAAAATGTTAATTTGAGGCTAGGAGAGACAAATCGAAACTTGTTGTTTTCATTAAAATTTGCATATTTTAAAAAACAGAAGAAATATTTATAAAAAACATCTTCCAAAGATGTCAAAACAGAAAACTGATCCTGCCTCAATTAGTCTACTGGTTTTCTTTCTAAATGAAATCTGTTTCGTTTTACATGTTTCCATTTTTTTTAAAATGCATAATCAGATTTAATACTATTCTGCCAGTTTTTCCAGAACTGTTGACCATCAGGTTACCCCACAATTAGACAGAGACCCAACTATTCCTCTTTTTCCTTTTGTTAGGTTCAAAGCTGAGCAATTGTGCAGAAATTATTTCAAAAAAGTCAAAGAATCATAAAATCCCAGAACAGTTTGGGTTTGAGAGACCTTAGAGCCCCCCCCAACCCCACCCCCTGCATGGGCAGGGAC
>NW_010274051.1:0-207 GCF_000690775.1 Eurypyga helias
TCCAGCTGTGGAACCCACAACATAATTAGGATATAGACCCTATAGGAGTGAGTCCATATGAGGCCAAGAATTTGATCAGAGGGCTGGAGCACCTCTCCTGTGATGAAAGCTGGGAGAATTGGGCTTGTTCAGCCTGGAGAAGAGAAGGCTCTGGGGAGACCTTACTGCAGACCTCCAGGACATGAAGGGGCCTCTAAGGAAGATGGG
>NW_010274051.1:389-4441 GCF_000690775.1 Eurypyga helias
TGAGCAACCTGGTCTAGTGGAAGGTGTCCCTGCCCATGGCAGGGAGGTTGGAACTAGATGATCTTTAAGGTCCCTTTCAACCCAAACCATTCTTTAATTCTATGATTCTGTGATTGGGCTTCAGACTCGTGTTTTACTCCTTTCTCACTTATTCAGGCCATACATTTCCAACAGCCTCCTTCTTAAATACATTGACATGTCCTAATTCCTGCAAATTGCCAAAGTGTAATGATGCTGAATTGCAAATACAACAACAAACACCAAAAAATATACAGTGGTTTGGAGTTGCACACTCTATGTTCAGCCCCTTGAAGATAACCTTCTTTCTATCTCCAGAGGCAGGGAGAGATCTCCTCCTTTCTCTCCAACTTTAAATTTTAATGAAAACATTTTAAATCGTCTACTAATGTTAATTAGCATGGGTTAGCATCAAAGATTTTTGCTATATAAACACACACGCAGGTGTACATCTTGAATTTTTTGAAGGGGCTTTAACATTCAGGACCCCCAAAGCTTCTCTGAGAGGTCTGAGTCAGAGCCAGCATGCAGTTACGAAGCATCCCATGAGCATGATGATGGGTGATTTCACTCTTGCAGCTCTCGCTGACCAACATAGACATTAAACAAGGTATTTCCACAGACATCCATGTGCCAGGACACAAATAGAGTAGGAATTTTCCTAAGGTGGGTTTTCTTTGCTCAGAGAGGTACCTGGTGTGTGGGTGCAGGGAGGCAGTTGGGTTTGTGCCAGTTTGTGCCTTAAATGAAGGCCAATGACCATTTATCCCTCGGAGGGCTAGGAAAGTCTCCTGTTGAACACCCGTACTTTGGAGGTGTTTGTCCAACAGGTAGTTTGCACAAGGCCTATTTTTGAAACTCCCTAGGTAAACTGTACTTTTGCTCTCTCCTCTGTGTGTTTGTGCTTTGAGATCTTTATTGCAGGGCATGAGTTTGTTCAGGCTCCTGACCACAGCCTTCTGAAGTTTAAAATGCAGTGCTGAACCTGTAATTGCAACGTCTCGTCCATTCTCACTCTGTCAGATGATAGCATTTGTAGTCCCAGTGTGAAAAGCAGATGGAAACCGCTCTCATGGGCATCTTCTCTAGCACCAAAGTCAGGTAAGGTCTAACTAGGGGTTTATAGATAGGGTTGTTTCTTGATTTGATAAGATTAGCAAGAGTTGACGGAACCGTTTGGATTGCTATTATGAAGTTGAAAGCTCCTATTCCTCCACCCCTAGTGTTTGTCTAAAAGGGACTGACTCCATTAGAGAAGGAAATTTTCACCAGAGGAGTAGAACATATCCTGCTGGTACTAATGGGTAAATGAACAGTGACTCAATAAATAACAGTGTAAGACACAAGCTTGTCTTGGCCCAGTGAGCCACCAGGAAAAAGCAAAGGATACAAATATTCACTAAACACTATAAAAATTAATAAAATTGTTTTTAAGTAATATAATTTCAGCCAATCACCTTTCCTTCAGACTGTTCCTTCCTAGAAAATCAGTTTTTTCTTTCTTTAGCGAGGATGTAATCTTTTTTATATATAAATGTTGCATACCATGTTCATAATTAGAACAGTAAGAAAGCACTCAGTAAAAAATGCTCTGAAGCAAATTTTTTCCAGAAATATTGTTGTTATTGTTCCCTGTGGTTTGCATTTTCTTTGTTTATTATTTTTTTCCCTTGAAATGTCTAAACAGTACAAGCATTTCTTGAAAGTATTTGTATTTTTCTTTTACACACTTCTTTCTTTTAAGTTCTTCACTCTTGACTTGGTGTTTCCCATGGCTGACGTGCCAGTCTTCCTAAGGCACCAGCCACGGTGTTTACACAAACAAGAGTCCAGCTACCTGTCAGCCACTGCATCAGCTTTTCTGCTGCAGTTAATAAACACAGATGTTCGTTCACACATGCCCAAGGCTTAGACTGTTCATTTCTCCTACGGCCTCGCTTAGTGATACAGTTTCCCGCAAGGATAAATTCTCTAGGGTGGGAGACAATTCACCTGATTGCCAGCCTTGGATAATCTGGTTCCTCACCGTTTGAGGTTTAGGTCTGATGCTAAGTAAGGTATTTAGCATTGTTAGATGATCATCCCCCTGTACTGGGCAAGCCACACCTCAAATCCTGGGTTCAGGTTTGGGCCCCTCACTGCAAGAGAGGCACTGAGGTGCTGGATCGTGTCCAGGGAAGGGCAACGGAGCTGGGGAAGGGTCTGGAGCAGAAGTCCTGTGAGGAGCAGCTGAGGGAGCTGGGGGTGTTCAGCCTGGAGAAGAAGAGGCTCAGGGGAGGCCTTATCGCTCACTACAACTGCCTGAAAGGAGGTGGCAGAGAGGTGGAGTCTGCCCCTTCTCCCAAGTGGCAAGTGATAGGACCAGAAGAAATGGCCTCAAGTTGCTCCAAAGAAGGTTTATATTGGATATGAGTGAAAATTTCTTCATGGAAAGGGCTGTCAGGCATTGGAAGGGGCTGCCCAGAGAGGTGGTGGAATCACTATCCTTAGAGAGATTTAAGAGGCATGTAGATGTGCTTAGGCACATGGTTTAATGGTGGAGTTGTCAGTGCTGGGATAATGGTTGGATTTGATGACCTTAAAGGTCTTTTCTAACCTAAATGATACTGGGATCCTGTGATTTGGAAGTCCTCTAGATTTTTTGGCATGACACACACATCAATGTTCTGAGCTATCCCAATGAGCACTTTAGGGCACCTACAAAGAAGTGGCACTTAAGCCCTTCCAGGGGAGTGGAAGGAAGCCCAAAAGGTTTAGCTGTTGTTTTGAGGATCACATAAAAATTCCTTCTAAATCCCAGTCCTTTCTAAACCCTTTCTAACCTGACCAGTACTGTTATTCCAGAGAATTTGCCCTGCCCTGTTGTAAATACCCACAGCACAGATCCAGCTTTAGGAGTGCAGAGCTGGTGATTTCCCACCATTGGCTGGTAATAAAATGAGAGCAAAGCACTGAAGAAGCACTGCCAGAAAGCAGCTAATTTAGAGCAAAGAAGAGGAAAAAAATCTCCAACATGTGTCTGCAATGGCTGCAGAAATATAAGTTTGGGAATATTGATGAAAATATCAGCAATTAGTGGTTAAAAATAAAGGTCTTCTGGCTTCATAAATTATGACATAATTTAGTTTTGGTGGAGTGGTTTCAAATAATTACTTCCTAGCATTTGTTTATCAATTTATGTTCAAACATTAACAAAAACAGTTGAAAAGAACAGAGTCTTTTTTACATCCCTGATGGTTGCAGCGATGTTATGAGACTGATCCACTTAGTATATTTTACTGAAATCGAGTGCATTTGAATACTTTTGAGATTTTGAATTATTTACTAATTAATAGGCCTTAACAGTCTCTTGAATTATAGTTTACAAATTGTTTTAAATTACTTAACCAGTCTCTGGCTTCCTGCTGTTTGTTTTCCACACTGTGGTAGAAAAGAGGTCAAGGTACACAGTGCAATTATGATTTATTGATTTATACCGTGGAAGAGTAACAGTCTTTTTGGCAAGACTTTACTTTTCTAGTGGCTAAAAAAAGGCTATTAAGCAATGACTAATATTATTATAGCTCTAATTTAACATGATTAAATGGTTGTATTTTATTTGGCAGTGGTTGGTACAGTTTGAGAAACAAGGAATCACTTAATTGCTGGAGTGATGTGTGTCTTGGAAGGCCTAATGGAGGCAGGTAGGAAGTCTCATTGCTTTTGTTTCAGTGTTGATTTAGCAGATGTTGGGTAGCTTCTCTCAATTTGAAATTTCATCACCTGGCATTATTAATATTTGAGCTGAGGGAAAAAAAGAGAGAGGTCCCAATCACTCTGATTCCCCCGTTTCAAACTAAGATGGATTAAACCCTCAATCATACATCTCCTAGCATTCATGACATTCTGATGTTCAGGGTAGACTCTACACACATCTATCCCAAACATTACTGAGATTGCAAAGAAGCGGTAAAGGCATCCTTATTCCTGGAAAGGCCAATATGTCCTATTTCAACAACTGTTTGTTGTCTTCAGTGGCTGGCCTCAGGCACATC
>NW_010274051.1:4481-5144 GCF_000690775.1 Eurypyga helias
AGCCTTTGAGCAGAGAAGAGCAGGAGAGCAGATCAGTACGCTCCTGAAATCTCGGAGGAGTTATGCTGCCGTGCAACTGGTTAGCATAATGGGCTGTCAAGGTGCCTTGTTCCCCACCATCATCATGCCCCTCTGGCACAGGGATCCTTCTCTACACACTGAAAGCTGAAAAACCTGCAGCCAAATGGAAGCTGCA
Organism: Eurypyga helias; assembly: GCF_000690775.1. Classification (NCBI taxonomy): domain Eukaryota; kingdom Metazoa; phylum Chordata; class Aves; order Eurypygiformes; family Eurypygidae; genus Eurypyga; species Eurypyga helias. The sequence goes on from NW_010274051.1 coordinate 4,678, forward strand.
ACCAAGTGTCACGTGTCATGCTTGTATACACAGTTAATTCTGACTAAATCCCATTAAATACATACGGAAGGCACAAGCCAAGTCCTTTTGGGTTGTTTGTTTTGCAAATTAACAATTGAATATTCAAGATGCTTTCCATGGGAAAAAGCATTCACTTTCATTCAAATGCATGTGCGTACATAACCTCTTCCTTCCTACGCAGTCAGGAAGTCCAAACAAATATTATTACACTACCTCCAAACAAAAATGTGATGTGCGTCTTTAGATGATGCTAAAGACCCTGTATTTACGTAGGATGAAATGCAGCAGAGTTCAGTGTTTACTTTAACAATGATGCAGTTATGTATGAAAGAAAACAAAAAAGAGACACAACCACAAACAAAAACAAAAAAAAAAGAAACTTAGCATGTTATCTGTAACATTCCCTTTCCTCTTCCTTTAACATTGTTGTCGTGGTTTAACTCCGG
>NW_010274052.1:0-2269 GCF_000690775.1 Eurypyga helias
CACGGCCGGCTCATGTCCAGCTTTAATCAAAATGCATAGGGGTATTTTCAAGAGCTAGTTCCAATCTTGGACATTTGCGAGCATAAATATCTATCACATCAGGATGAGATGCTAGAATCTTAAAATCTGGCAAGGACATAGTTGTTTTTCAGTGGTTCAGTGAAAACAACCTTTGATTTAGCGTGTGACTTTTAACTACATAATAGTCCTCGCTGACAAAATTAATATATGCCCATGAAAGCAAGTGAGAACCTTCAGTGCAGTGTCAGGCTACCGACATTGGTCAGACTGTGTTCTGCCTCACCTTCCTTCTGAGCTGTTCCTTCTCTGACTGTACATGCAAACACACCTTCACAAACGCTACCAGCCAAAACGCCTCAGGCCAGAGCATCAGAATACCCAGCTGCCCTCCTACGGTGCTTCTCCTGGATGGTGAACAGTTACTGTTTCAACAATGTTTTACTGTAAGTGCAAGTTTTGAGGGTTGGAGGGGAAAAGTTGCCTGTGCAACTCATCAATTATGTCTGCTTTAAGAAAGAGGTCAGTCTTTGAAGTCACTATTGTAGCAGCAAATCCATACTTGTTCACATGTTCCACTAAATCACTGCAACAACACAGCCACCCCTGATGTCTGCTAAGTGGCACGGAAACCAAATTTCAGTGTTTTAACTGAAAGACCACCCCATGACTTTTCTTGTTAACAGCATTTCTTATGAATTTCATTTCTGACCTCTTCCTACTTAATAAAACACAGATTCTTTTCACCTATTATTCCAAATAAATAGACAATAAAATTAAAGGTTTATGTAATTTCAAAACCTAAGCAGAAGGAACCAAAGCTGCAGATTAATAAAATGAAAAAGGATACAAAGACAATAAATACACACATTGGGCAAGTGCACTAGATGCTAACTTACTATTTCGTTACTCTCTTCACTGCAATTTATTTCTTGGATCCTCTCCAAAATGGCCTCCTGGGAAGGTTTAACTACTGCAGATCCACCGCTGAGTAGGGTGGCAATTTGCTCTTTAAAAGCCACTAAAGAGCTCTGAGCAGTCATGGCCTCTTCTCTGCTGCTCTTCAAGCTTCCATCCAGCTCACAGGAAGATTTCTTCAGATTTTGCAGTTCACACTTGGAGGCGTCCAAAGCTTTCTGGTTAGCAGTCAGTTTATCTTGGAGGTTTCTGATCTCTATCTCCAAACTCTGTCTCCCTAGTATAGCGCCGTCAAGATCCTAAAATATATAAAAGATTAAACCAGGCTTTTAAAAATTGTCATAACCCCTCCCCTCCACACACAAAGCAGGGAGTAACTCAGAAGCAGGTACTGCAGACAGAGAAACTAGGACCCATGTTGCTCATACGGTGTCAACATCAGGGCTTCATAGGAGAACTCCCCCTGAACCTGATGAAAGCCCAAAGCCTGCTGCAGTCACACTGAAGACTAACCTCTTGCAGTGGCCGTCAAGAAGCAATACATGAATAAAATTTTCAGGTAAACAAAAAACAACTTTTTATCGTAAAACTATTGCTACCTTATTTTTTCATTCAGATACTATGACTTAAAACAAACGGTGAATATGATGTAACACAAATAAAGCCGAAGTACTACACCTCAGAGGGGAAGGAGTAGAGTAGAATATTATATTCCAGTTGGAAGGGACCTACAATGATCAGCTAGTTCAACTGCCTGACCAAAAGAATACACATAAGATCTTCTAATATAGAGTTAAAAGAAGAATTAGAAATGATCTCTAAGATCAGCTTACCTGATGTGACAAAAATTGCTGAGATTATTTATACACAGAAATGGGGAGTGAGGGGCCAAGCAAAAAAAAAAGATGATGACATTACGACAGCATAAAAGAAGGTACAAATGCACAAATACCTATTTGACCTCACAGAAGAAATCCTTAGATTGTGAAACACTCAGAAAAAAAATTCAAAAATTGGATTATTCTGAGCTATGTCTTCTAAAGAAAGCAAAATCCCTATTACCATGAGGTCAAATTTGCCTAAGGAATAGAAGAAAGTCAATGAAGAGCTGTGTCCTTCCACGGAGCCTAAAACTGCCCCCACCTGCTGCTCAGCTGGGCTGTCAATGTGCAAAAACATGACTGGGGAAGGACTAGTGGGATGGCGGTTCTATCCAGTATCCAAAAAAAAAAAAAAACCCATCAGTCCCTTGACATTTCAGAAGTAATACACTCAAAGACAAATGTTGTCTTTGATAGGGAGACAATGTCCCGTAGGATAAGGATACCTGCTG
>NW_010274052.1:2297-28808 GCF_000690775.1 Eurypyga helias
GCACATCCTCAGATCTCTGGCCTTTCACCATGGTTCTCATTCATCCCCTGACACCCATGATCCTTTCCTTTCAATCCTAGAGCTTTTAGAAGTTATTTTCCCTTTATCTTCTCATGAATCAAGACTCAGTTTGAAAACAAGAAAAAATAGCCAGTACATATATATCTATATCAGTTGTACATAAAATATTGACCTAAGAGGGGAGAGCAGACAGAACTGTCTATCCTGACCCATGACGCAAAAGCAAATGATGATAGAAAATGATAGAAAAATAACCCATCTAAACATAAAGAAAACATCCTCTCTCATTCAGTCAGCTTGTGAACCTCTTTCCTTTCCCCACAATATCAATACTAAGAGTGCTTACACATTCATATACAAGAATAAAATTGGCAGTGAAACCAATGAAAAGTATAGCAAAACCAAGTCTTCATTCCTCAGGTTATTATCTAAATGACAGGAAAAACTAGGAAAGGATATTACTTCACACAAGACACAAAATTATGCCAGAGGATGGAGTATTTATAGACAGTGACTGAATTTCTCTGAAAGTTTCAGTTGTTTAGCAGAGGTTCAGCAAGTGGACTGATATGAGCTAAGATTGCGTACCTTGGAGTTGAAGAATCGTTCCCGAAGTGGCTGTGAATATGGTGACCTCTCAGGGGTCTCTCAGGGTCTATGTGCAGCATAGGAAGTCATTTGTAATAATGGAATGCATGCCAATCAAGTAGTAAATCTGGGACTATTTATGTAGATCACCAGTGAGGATGGACAAAAAAGGGGTTTGGGAGGCACTCTTGGAAATAAAATATAAACCTATGATACTAAAAATACTAGAATTTTTAAATAGCTTCAAAAAGGCAAACATGCAAAGAAGTAGATTAAAACAAACCAAAACAAATCCTGTCATTTAAGAAATTATTTGTTACTACCCCTTTCTAAAGTAATTGTAGAACCCTCTTGGGAACAAATGTTGGCAAGATTCCTTGCCATTTTCCCTTTTGTATTCTAAACAATTCCTATTAATAGAAAATTCCCACCTGTGCTCAGAATTACTCTGTGGTAATTACAGCAAAGAATAGAGAGTGGTTTATTTCAATTACAGTTTTCAGCAGTGTGTATTTTTCCTTTCAGAAACGCACTGCAAAGGTAGTTTGCCAGTAGCAGGGAGCTTACCTAATTACAATGTTGTTTCAAATTGTGAACATCTGCAAACAAACACAGTTGAATCAAAAGATCAAGGTAAAAAATAAGGAACTGCAAGCCTGTTGATGTCTAAATATTTAAAGAAAAAAGAAAAGGCAATTTACAGAATGAAAAGCCCAAAAACTCAAAACATTAAAATTCTGAACAATCCTCCTTGAAACCTCTCTTGAACAGAGAACATTTACAACAGCTAGCTTCAGCAAGGTCAGCCTGCACACTGAACTGTATCCAGAAACTTAGGGACTGACACGTAAAGGTGTTATCCCAGCTGGAAGCTAGAAGCAACCCCTAAGAGTCTAAGTGATCAGTGCAGGAAGATAAAACAATTTCCACCCCAGAAGACCAAAAGGATGGAACCACAGCAGGTCATGTTTTCTCTTTGGCACCTCAACATTTGTGGCTAATGTCCCATGGCTCTGAATTATATGAAGCATTATATGCATATGGATATTATATGCATATGAAGGTATGCGGCTTGTAGGGTCAAAAAAGCTACCCAACACTGACACACACCAAATTCTGAAAACAGGAATAATTATGAAAATTGATGCTCAAAGAAAACAGAATTAGACATTAGGTGGATTTACCCAGGGTAGACCACATCAATGACTGGTTGTCAGGCAGAAGAGATGTGGCAGATCTACCATGGCTGTGCTCACCTGTGGAGGTAGAAAGCAGCACCACATGTCCTTCAGCTATCCGGGACTGGAGCAAAAGGGCTCATACAGCACAGTGCTGTACTCAGTTACCCACTTGGGCTGGGACGCAGTCTACCCACACTCATCCACTGGCACCCTACCTGCACCAGATTACAGAAGGTGTAAGAGCACCCAGATGCTCCCAAGGCCTCCCTCACGAGAAGTCCTGTGTTTAATATTAGCTCAGCTGCGTTCACAGAAAATGTGTTTAAGAGGCGAGAAAAAGTACTTCTGCCTTTTAAGCAAAGAGAGGGACTTTTTTACAAGGAACAGGTAAAAGAGCTGTATTTAACACAGCAAAACAAAATGAGGGAGACATGATCACATTAAAGTGAAAGAGAGGAAAGAAGAAGGAATAAGATCTTTTAAGTGATAATACATATTAATACATATCCTCACTCTGTTGATCACAATAACTATAATGCATTTTTTCAAAGCTGAGATAACTCTTCCTTAACATACTGTATTCCTTCGTATTTCTCAAGACTTCAACTAGCATGTCCTATACACATATAAGTTCTGTTGGTCTGTCATCTCATCCAGTAATATTTTTTAAAAGCGGATACTAGTCAAATCAGTCACAATTTCTGAGGCAGTTTTAAGTGTCAGATTACATACTATAACTAATAATTCATCTATTTCAATTCTGAATTTCTTTAGAACATCTGAGTGAATGCGACCTACTCCAAAGTGATTCAGGTGTTCAAACTCAGTTTTCCAGAGCTTTGAATTACCTCATCTAATTCTGCCTTCCTAAAGGGGGAGGAACACAAATAAACAAATGAAACAAACAAACAAATAAAAACCCACAACTGAAGCAGATTCAGAGATAAAACGACAGGTCCACATCCCAAAAGCGTTGTAGCATTTTATTATGGTGGTAAGTAAGCACAAATTAATTGCTCATTTACCTAACCATACACTGCAAAAATTAAAATCTTTACTTTCATCTAATCCAATAGATTAGAACAGGCTGTGAAAATGTTTTTTCTCTAATTAGTTTGCATGTATGACATTACAGAAGTATGTCACACCCTATTAAAAAGCCACTATTGTGGCTTTGCAGATGAGGTTATGATAATACTGACTTTTATCTCCAGCACCAGCTTTCATCTTACTTCTAAAGAAAAAAAAATATAGCAAAGGAGAAAAAAACTCTCCTTTTGTACTGAAATTTTTGGCCCTAGGAATGGCTTTGTTCAATTTTAAACTGCCTAGCAAGAATTTTGAAAATCTGTGGGCTTCCAATACTAAAAAGTATCCAAACACATCTTCTTAGCCTTTTACATGTTGGAATTAAGCCCAGGTGCTGGCAAGTTTGGCAATGTTAGTTTCAGAAGCTCTGTAAAGGTCTTCCCACAGAACACCTTCGGAAGAGATGATGGCATGAAGGCTTCCCTTATAACTGGGCCATCTGACGAGCTGTGAAGCTTTAACTAACAATCTCTCAGGAACCCATTTATTTCTGTCTTTTACTGTTCCTACACACACAACAGCTCCTAAACCAATTTCTCATTGGAAGAGAAAATGAATCATTATTTGCTGTTCAGGTTAAAAAGGAAAGGTTTTCCCACAGACTGCACATAGGCCACGGCCACCTAATCACAGGGTCTGTATTACCCATGGACAAACTAAAAGGACATACTCCTCCTGAACTCCATTAATTATCTCAGCCATGGCTAAAGCAATGAGCAGCTGCACCAGAGTTATTCATAGAATCATAGAACGGTTTGGGTTGGAAGGGACCTTAAAGACCATCTAGTTCCAACCCCCCTGCCATGGGCAGGGACACCTTGCACTAGACCAGGTTGCTCAAAGCCTCATCCAGCCTGGCCTTGAACACTTCCAGGGATGGGGCATCCACAGCTTCTCTGGGCAACCTGTTCCAGTGCCTCATCACCCTCTCTGTGAAGAATTTCTTCCTGATATCCAATCTATATCGCCTCGCTTTCAATTTAAACCCGTTACCCCTTGTCCTGTCACTACAGGCCATTGTAAAAAGCCCCCAAAACATCTTTCTTGTAGCCCCTTCAGGTACTGGAAGGCTGCTATAAGGTCTCCTCAGAGCCTTCTCCAGGCTGAACAAGCCCAACTCCCTCAGCCTGTCTTTGCAGGAGAGGTTCTCCAGCCCTATGGTCATCTTTGTGGCCTCCTCTGGACTAGTTCCAACTGGTTGATATCCTTCTTATGTTGGGGGCCTCACAGCTGGACGCAGCACTCCAGGTGGGTTCTCACCAGAGCAGAGTACAGGGGCAGAATCCCCTCCCTCGACCTGCTGGCCACACTTCTCTGGATACAGCCCAGGATACGGTTGGCTTTCTGGGCTGTATCTACTATTAACTATTTTTGTCCAGCATTTGGTCTTGAAAACTGAAGGTTCAGCTGTCTTGAAAAGTTGCGAAACTGCAGGACATTGCATGGGCAAAACAACATTATCCCAGCACATACGTTATTTTTTGGAGCCAATATATGTTGTGGGGTTTAGCTCCACAGTGGATGTTATGTGAGCTGTTGAATGAAGCTGGGCATCCCAAAGGTTCTTAGGCTTCCCCAAACTTGGTGAGCTGACTAACTCCCCAGGTACTAGTGCTTATATTAATTAGATAACCATTAACTACAAGGGCATTTAGTTATCTCGACCCAATCCCTGACTTGATGCACAACTTCTCTGTAATCCTCCCAGACAACCTGTCCTTGCTTCACCCTCTGTAGGTTTCTTTTTTCTTCCACAGTTTGTCCAGGAGCTCACTGTTCATTCACACAGGCCTCCTGACTTTTTTACCTGACCTCCTCTTCACTGGGATACATCGCTCCTGAGCTTGGAGGACACGAACCTTGAATACTCACCAGCTTTCCTTGGCCCCTCTTCCCTCCAAGATCTCTAACTCCACCATTTCATGGTTGCTGCAGCCAAGGCTGCCCCCGAGTATCACATTCTGCACCAGCCCCTCCCTGTTGGGGAGAACAAGGTCCAGCACAGGACCCCTCCTCTATCACCTGGAGAAGGAAGTTGTCATCGACACATTCCAGGAACCTCCTGTCTTGCTTCTGTGCTGCCATCCCTCCAACAGATATCAGGGTGCTTGAAGTCACCCATGAGAACCAGGGTTTGTGAACATGAGGCTGTTGCTATCTGTCTGTAGAGGGCCTCATCCACTTGCTCATCCTGGACAGCTGGCCTGTAGCAAACCCCTACTACTGTGTCCCCTCTCCCTGCCCTCCCTTTAATCCTGACCCATAATCTCATACGCTCTTGGTCAGCTCCTCATCCATCCCTAGGAGTTCCACGCACTCCAGCTGGTCTCTGACATAGAAAGCAACACCCCCTCCATGTCTCCTCTGCCTGTCCTTCCTAAAAAGTCTGTATCCTTTCATTCTGATACTCCAGCCATAGGAGCCATCCCACCACATTGCATGGGGCATATCTTTGCAGAACAGATGTTTAAAATAACACTTCAGAAGGAAACACAAATATTTCCATGTTGAATCATCGTCAAAGATGTGAAACAGAACAAGCCAGATTACTAGTTCTTGTGGTTCATCAATGACAGTACTGTATGAAAGGCAAATTCATCCAGAAGAATATATGCATCTTCTTCTATACTGCCAGAATAAAGACATGCACAATATTACAATATTTACAGAATTCTAGAAGCAAGCTCTTGCATATTCAGTCAGAAACGTGAGAAGTTCAGAATTCTCAAAGAAAAGCAATACATTACAATGAAAACAGCTTAATGGCTTGCTGGTTTTACTTATATTAGTTTCGAGATTAAGCTTCCGTAGTTTGTTGTTTGACATTGTGATGCCGTGAGGCTAACGAGGAAGCACATAACATTATCGTTCACTTGCTAATGCTGCTGAAATGAAAACCAACTAACTGCAACAGATACTCGAATATCAAACACACTGAAGAACATTCTGAATCACTCTCATGTGTTAACCTTACAACCTGTCAAAATACTGCTTGAACTTAACCAACCTTCCTTTCATTTCCTTCATCAAGAATTTCAGAATCTACAACCTGATGAACTGATCATTAGATAGCTGCCTCCTCCTGGGACATCAAGAAAGGCACCTGGATGAGACAGGGAATTCATAGAAATCCCAAGGAGCCAGAGCAAAGAACTACCTGGCAAGAAAATCTGGCAATGATGCAGAGAGGCGGCGTGGAACAGCGTGGTGGCTGAGGTTTGCTAGAGAGGATTGACAGAAAGTGTGATGGCCTCAATACATTTGGGAAGAATTTGGAGAGAAAACCGGGGAAGTGAGCCACCATCCCAACCTGTAATACAGAAGATGGCAAATATGTTTGGCCCTGGGAGCTTCAGGCAAACGCAGTAAGTCACTTGTACTCAGCCTGTGCTGAGTAAACTCTGCTAGAGGCAATTCCATTAATTAAAGCTCAGAAGAGAGTCCAGAAACACACTCTGTGTGTTTCCTGGCACAAGACCAGCATGGATTTCTGCATTTCCCCTTCAGAGGGGAACATGTCACAGCATGTGCAACCCTGTTCATGTGCATAAACTGTGTTGCCAAGCATGTGACAAAGTGACACCAACTTTATACCAATGGTGCTCTTCCTGTAACCTGGTAAGACACTGTGCTGGTTTTGGTTGGGCTGGGGTTAATTTTCTTCATAGTAGCTAGAATGAGGCTGTGTTTTGGATGTGTGCTGAGAAGAACGTTGATAACACTGATGTTTTGGTTGTTGCCAAGTAGTGTTACATTAAGCCAAGGATGTTTCATTTTCTCATACTGCCCTGTTACCCCAGCTTCTTCTCTACAAGAAGAAGGGAGGAGACACAGCCAGGACAGCTGACCAAACTGACCAAAGGGGCATTTCATGTCATAAGATGTCATGCTCAGTATGTGAGCTGAGGAAAGTTGACCAGGGGGAATCACTGCTCAGGGATGGGCTATCAGTCACCGGCTGGTGAGCAACTGTTGTGCTGTGCATCACCTGTTTTTGTATATTCCATCATCATCATTATTATTTTTATTATTTCCTCTTCCTTTACTGTCCTATTAAATTCTTTTTATCTCAACCATGATGTTTTTTCCGATTCTTTCCCCTACCCCAACCTGGGGGGTGGGGATCAGCAGCCACATTGTGCTTAGTTGCTGGCTGAGGCTAAAGCATGACAGACACCTACCTATCAGGAGAACAGGGAATGCCATACATCCCCCTGTAGATATCCGGATTTAAAGCATTTTTTTTATTTTTTTACTTATTTTCTACACTGAATTTCTTAATACACTTTCGCAAACACAAAACATTCTCAGCAGATTTACTCAGTCTCTGCAAATTTAAGTCGCTAAACTGAAGTGGTGCTGGAGGCATCTGCAGCCTCTAGATAAGCCCTGACGGCACACACTTCACCTGAAAGGCAATGCTAATAATTTAGCAAGACATTTCTGTAAAATGGGTTAAATAAATTATGTATTTGGCATATGCACAATGGTGATAGGAAAATATTTTTCACACAACTAGCTCTACTTTTGAAATGATTTGGCAGTCAGAGAGGACTTGCAAAACAAGTCACAAATTAAGCCCTCGTCTTGGTTTAAAACATCTGATTCTGGCTTAGTGAACAAACTACACTCTGCTCTTGCTCACACATCTGTGTTTGAAGTGAAGTACAAGAACAGAATGTTCTCAAAAAGGACATGTTTAAGTTTTTGATGCAGGTTCTCTCTCAGTCCCATTTGAGTCTTAGAAAATTTTACACAGCTTGGTAAGAAATATTTTCAACAGTAAGCATAATTTATGACCCTTGGTTACTCAACATTTATCTTCCCCACAACAAATTCTTTCTTCTCCAGAGCACACTGTCAGCTATTTCTCATCTCCTGAGTATTTTGCCTACAACCAAGTCAGAACACTATATCCTTTAAAGTGTATGGCGGTAGACTTCAGTTCAGGAAAAAAGTAATGCCAGTGGGATGGGAAAAATGTTATATTACATTTGAAAACGTACTTGCACAAGGTTGCCTTTATGTTAAAAATTTCTACAAATTCAGTCATACACAACTCAGCTACATATTTGGCAGTCTAAGTTGCTTCTCTTATTCTCTTAAGTTCTGGCCGTCAGCTCTAACCGCACTACTCTATTACCTACAGGAAATTTTCATTATGGTTTGAGTAAACTGCTCTCATTTCACAGTTATCACTCAGCGTACAAAGTAATAAGGAAAACTGCTACAGAAGCTCATTTTGTTCATCCATCCTTTTCAAAGTACAAAACCTCTTAATGCTGAGTTCTCCTGGAGCAATCAAATCTTTAAATCACATCCTTTTCCTTTCCAAATCCTATCTAGGTAAATTTGGTGAATAATTGACTTACAACTTAACTTATATTTCTCATTTTGGCATCACTCCTGCTGCACAGATTTCCTCTATGGGTTCCCTACAACTACAACTTCTGGGGGTATGAGGCAACTGAGTATTTAGAGTTAAGAAATGCAAGTTTATAACACAGTGAAACGAGATAAATTAGTGTGTTTGGAAGACAAGACAGCTCTTGAAGAGAAAGTAAAAGAATAAATTAGTGTCCAATCAATTACTTCTAATTTCACATTAGAATTTTTAAAGAAACTGAGTAAAAGAAGCCTCTTCCCTACAGCAAAACAGTGCTTCCCTGAAAGAGCCATTCGACTGCCTACAACTTCTGGGGTATGAGGCAACTGAGTATTTAGAGTTAAGAAATGCAAGTTTATAACACAGTGAAACGAGATAAATTAGTGTGTTTGGAAGACAAGACAGCTCTTGAAGAGAAAGTAAAAGAATAAATTAGTGTCCAATCAATTACTTCTAATTTCACATTAGAATTTTTAAAGAAACTGAGTAAAAGAAGCCTCAGAAAACTTGTAATATCACATAAATATTATTTAAAAGAGGATTTTTTCATTCTTCCATACTTGTGCCTCAGATAAGCTCATTAATTCTATAAACTTCTGTTTATTTACATGTTTGTCTAAGCCCAGAAAAGGCTACAACAATACAAAGAAAGCAAAAATATAAATTTGCAAGCATCATCAGAAGACATCAAATCTCAATGCCATTTATTTTATACAATGTTATTGTTTAATCTAAATATATTCTGAAGCTTTCAAAAAAGTTGAGAATAAGCTTAAAAAACGTGCTTTTTGGGAAAGACCCTAATCAGCAGCAAGCCTTCAAAAGCATTTTTTTTCATACAGCCGCTATTGAAAATCAATGTGAAATTTTGAGAAAACATTTGGAAACTACACAAACATGCACATCATGTAATTATGTACCTTACTAAGTTTTTCCATGTCTTCACAGTATCCTGCTGCCTTTTTCTGCTCCTTGGTCACTTCTGAAACAAGCCTCATGATTGTTTCTCTACTAGCTTTGGACTCCATCTCATGGACATTGATAGCTTCTTGAAGAGCAGCAACCTGGTCTTTTAGTGACAGATTTTCTTTATATATTTCAGAGACCTAGCAAAATAATTCAAATATCAGTAACTTTTTTAAAGCACTCAACAATGACATATATTCATCCCAGTATACCTGCTCCTAATCACCCCAATGAAGACATAGTGTTTCTGGTGACCCCTAAGTCAGATTTATAATTGCAGGCTACTATTTCTTTTCAGAAAGAGTAGAAAGACAATTAAAATGAGAACCATATTCGCACCAGAAACCCACATCTTAGTGTAACGTGGTTCAGACTTACTCCCACACAATGTCTATGATCTATTAAACAGGTGGAGAGCTACTGTCACTGGATAGCTGCGCTTGACATGAAGCAGGTCAGAAAACGAAAACAGATCATGTAGCTAACTTCATGTGAAAAGCAGACCATTTCAGTTTGGCTTGTTAAGATTTATGCCTCTCATTTGGAATGAGAAACTGAAAGCTGCATTTTACACTTGAAACTTTTTAGGCACAGGCAGGTTTGAGTCAGTAACAGCTACTTCATAAGCATATTCAAGGGCAGGGCCAAATACCTGGCAGGCTGCTGTTCTGAACAGCCGACACCTTGGAAAAAGGAGTCGTTTCCAGGAGGATTCTAGGGCTGTTTTGGTACGTTACACTATTTCCAAGAAGTAGATGAATGTGGGTACTTCAAAGAAAGCATAAGGTAAAAACTGTACCCTGACTCCTGCTGGCAAGACATTTGTTAAGACTAAACCAGATCAATTCTGTCCCAAATAAAACCATAATGTGAAAAAGAAGCTAAAGAGGCATGCCATGACCCCAAAAAGAAAAATGAGTTGCTAAGTTTTCATAATGCTCACAGTTTTCAGCACAAATTAGATTTCCCAACTAGATTTATTACTGCATCAATAACAGAAGATGCCAACAGAGAGTTTTTTTTAAACTCCAGTTATGTCCTTAACTCAAAGAATTTAAGAGTTACAGCTTAATACAAGTATTTTTACCTCCAATGACAACCAGCCAAGTTTTGTTAGAGCATCTATTACATTTTCAATGTGCTTGCAATATTATGAGGCAAGTACTTTAAGAAAAGACTGTGATACATACCTGGATAATCTTAATTTAATAAGTATTTCTTTTAGCCAGAACTCTTATTATAATATTAATATAATGAAACAGAATTTCCCCAGATACCTAGTATGCTCCCAAGTGAAGAAAAATAGGGATAGCAAAGACTAGACAGAACACGAGAAAAATGCATAAAATTAGGATAACTTGCCCTTCAGCAGCATTGATAAAGGTTAAAAGAGCATACAAACAATTTTCCTTTCCTAAATGGAAGCTCAGTTTCTGGAACTTCAGGAGTATTCGGAAGAGAAATAATAAAGCTTTATGATTATGCCTCTAAAACACCACACAGTTATTTACAGCATTTTGTTACAGGGCTTAGTTAAGATTGTTTTAGGGTATGCTATTTCAGATGATTTTATTTAACGGTATGTCAGCTTGAGATAAGTGTCAGGATCTAGTGGTACAGTTTACATGTCACCTAGTGACTGCCAGTGTTAATGTTTTCAGGAAAGCTTTCAAGCAAGTATCTAATCAGTGCTGTACTTGGGAACTACAGGCTGATAAAATACTTAGGCAGATAAGAGCAGACTGAATTCACTGAGGTCTAGTTCAGCACCTTTGAAAATCAGCCCAATATGAAAAAAAAAATCTGTCTTAAATAATAGTACTATCTGCAAATCATTATTTAACACAAAGATTCCTGTCTTCATCGCTGGCTTTATTTCTTTGACAAGCAAATATTCTTGTATTAAATCGCTATAGAGAAAGTCTTGTCTATACCTTTGATATTAAATGTTCCTGTGGTTTCTCTATTTCTCTGACATCTGTGTCCAGGGATCCAGAAAGCTGTGTAAGGAGCTCTTCATACTTTCTGCTGATTTTGGAAGCTTGAGTCATGCTTTCTTCACACTCACTCACATATTTACTAATCAGATGGGAAAAAAAAAATAAAACACACATCAGGATGAATGTCCTCTGAAACAGAATTCTAGGCAAAAGACATTATTGCTAGCTTCTGCATGCCACAAAATTAATTTTAAAAAGTTACATATAATTCTCTGTTTCTGTTATTTAATACCCATAACTTCTGTTGTTCCCCGACATGTACACATTTCTTCATCGATGCTTTTGACTAGCACTTCAAAGAATCTTCTATGATACCAGCCTAATTCTCAGCACAAGATTTCAATAAAACACAAGAAGGTGGTGACATCAATAAACCGCCCTTGGGATACTAGAAATGAAGGCTGCAAGCAAAGGCTTAGAAAAAGTAAGGGGGAAGAAAGTGATCAAATTACAGTATAAATATGCTAAAAGCACTTCACGCCCTCTCCCTAACAAAGCTGACAGTGCTGATGATAAACCCCGGGGGAAGAGAAGACCTTCGGATTAATGGAAGTATGGAACACCCAGAGTACCTGCAAAGGGAAGTTTACCAGCAGAAGCAAACAGAGGCTGCCGTACCTTCAGGCTTCTTGCAGCATAACACTATCCCATGAAAGTGATCAGTTTAAAAAGAAAATATCAAGGGACTACCCCAAAAGTACGAAAAAGAGGTAACTTTCTGTCATCAATCTATCGCTCTCAAAGGTCAACCTATCATGCTGACATATATCCCGCATGAAACATCTGTGGTCAGCCTTAACAGCAGGCATCAGTTTGTAAACCCCCTGTAAGAATGAACAACCTAGTAACGGAGCGGTCAGTTTAACTCATTGGCATAAGTGTGGTTACATCCCTCTCGCTGCTAGGGACAAAGACAAGTCCAGCAAATAAGCATGGCCAGAGCCTGCACAGGTAGCAAATGTATAGATTCAAATCTTGCTCACAACGCTGCAATGCTGAGCACCACTTCTGAAAATCTACAAAGAAATGGATTAACAAAAATAGCCAACCAAAGCTCAAAAGAACCATTAGTGTAATGCCAATACCAGCTCCACCCATGAGAGAGGTACCCCATGGTAGAATGCAAGAGGACAAAACTGTTGAGCTTCCAGTTGAGACACAAGGTACTTTATAAAGCAAGCTCTTCACAAAAGTTTGAACACTAGAATAAAAAGAGACATGAGATACCACCCATCAGCTCCCTAGAGCAAATATTTCATTGAAACTCATCTGCTTATCGAGCATAGCACTGTTCTCACTTTTCAAAGTGGGCATGCTAGTCATTTCTGGACTCATCCTTTTCCATTTCTGATTTCTTCCTCTCTAGGTTGGCAATCGAACAGGAAACAGAGCATCACTCCATATTCAAAAAGCAGCATGAGACTCCTATAGGAAACACATGGCAAGTGCAAACACAGTACATTAAATGCTCAGAAATCACTAAGCAAAAGAGGTGGTCCATGAAAAAATGTAAGATGTTGCCTTAGGAGGGAAATCAGCACAGTTATCCATTCTGCAAAATGGAAAAGAGTGGAATAATAACAGAGGAATAGAAGACGTTGTCCAGTCAGGACCAGGATAATTCCATGTACTACTGCACAGGATACACAGTGAGCCAAAAGAGCTCTGCCTTCTGCAGCAGGTGCTGGCCCTCAGAAAACAAGTGCCTCGCAGCTTCCTCACCTCTACAGCCCCAGCAAAACTGACCAGTGAGATGTTTGCTAAACAGCTGTCCTGACGAGGGGTATGTCAGAAGTGAAAAGGTGTGAGGCTCCAGACATGCCATATGTGCATGCCTATACGTTAGGCTACTGTACGAGGTTGATCACCAACCCCACAAACTGTTCTGTGGCTCTGAAATGTCAAGGCCTATCACACACAGCACCATGCCTTCTCCGAAAAATAAGCAATCTGAAGTACAAAGCACCTACTTAACAATTCTACGAATAACCTAATTATCTCCAGTAGGGCCATAAAGGTGTGAGCACCCAGAAAATAAGCAATCAGGTACAAAAAAGTAGAATGCAGCTCTTTCACAGTTTTGCTAGCTCTTCAGAACTAATGAGCAAAGAGAAGGGGAGGAAAAAGGAAAAAAAACCCTTTTCACAGGCTCTAAAAATACCTTGGCAATAGACCTGTTGAGTAGAAAAGCACCATTTTCAATAGAAGAGGTGTACATCTTGGAAACCAATCACAGAATTCATTAAACATTTTTTACTATATCCCTAGGTATAGAATGTAAATGTGCATTTCAAGTCTACTGGCTCACTTTTCCCTTTTATTAGTGGTTTTCAGTGAAAATCTTCCTTGAATACCTAATTAGGACTAGTCATGTGCCATGTACTACCAAGATGGCCGGACTAAGTGACTAAAGTTTATTAAATCAATGCATTGACTAGCATTAAGTGGCAAATGTAATGACTATCTGAGGAGAAGGAAAAGCTGTGAACGCATACACTGTAGATTCACGACCAATCCAACATGTTTGTTCCTTCCAAAAGAGCAGACTCACCCTCCATTTGGAATCGTTTTGGTTAGAAAACACATTTAAGATCATAAAGTCCAACCATTAACCTAGCACTGTCAGGTCCACCACTAAACCATGTCCCTAAGCACTTGTCCATTCCCTTTCGCCAGTACTCCAGTGATACACTCCAAGTGCACAGCAAACTGGATCTGGGACTGGTAGAGCTGGAATTAAAGCTTTTTGTTTGCTCACTTCTCTCTCGGAGCAGGTCCCAGGTCCCAATCATCGTTCAGCAACACAAACAGAAGCACTGACACAAGTGTCATGGGCAAAACAGAGCAGCCAGGACCGCACTGGGAGTGACAGCACAGACATGCCACATAAAATCGATGAAATCACCGCAACAATAGGCTAGCAAAATACACAGTGTTTGAGCAGTTTACTCCCAGTAAGACAGGCAAACAAGATAGGATGTTTTTCTTCCTTTTTTTCTTCTTTCTTTTCCCCCCTGCCCCAGATTAGCATTTTAAAGAATCTTAACAACCATCACCTCAGACACTATGATGTTTTCTCGGTTGCTAGGATGCATAATACACTTCTTGGATTAACCACCTCCTCACTTATATTGGGATCACACCTTAAATCTTTGGTGATCAACATTAGCACTCTCCAGGCAGGGCTTTTGACAAATCAGCTGGTAATAGACAAGTGCACTGCAATGGATTTATCTAGATTTTAAAATAAGTTAATTATCCACTTCTAACGCACAAAGCCTGGAAGAGCTGTGCAAAATACTGATTTGGGAAATACAGACATCTGGTAAACACTCACCTTGCTCTTAACCAGTCAATATTGAGAGAGACATGGATATTAGCCTTGTAATGATGGGAAGAAATCCATTATAAAGGTCTATAATGTGTCTATTAATATACTAAGGGTGACACTGATTTTGGAATTTTAGAGTTCAGAATATTTTCATACCAACCGGTTTTATTTGTGATAAATATTACTGTCAGTCTCCATCCCACAGACCTGAAATACCAGCAGCTATGCAGGACTGACAGATGAGTGCTCCGACACACTATGTTAAGAATAGTACAGTTAAGGCTACTATGTTTTATTAAAAGTTTTACACCATCAGGATGCACGTTAAAAAAAAAAAAATTTAAAAAACCACCACAGAGCAACATCCAGAACAACGCCAAAGAAAAGTCAGGCAAAGCTAGCATTAGTGAAAGCTGAAAAAACATTAACATGCTCACTTCAGGATGCCACTAACTAGGAATTATACCATGTTTTCTTTATTACACTGCTCCTAACAGACAGCTTTACACTAAGGAAAATTCACTTGACCCTGTTCTGGTTCCCGCTGTGATACAAGAGGGTAGAAGAGACCCGAGTGGTGCAGCAACAGAGTCACTCACCACTGCATGGCCTGTGCAGCCTGTCGAGCAACAGGTAAATGCCTGTAAAAGATGCCACGTGGTAAGGGCAGCTCAGGGCACTAGACCGTAGTGGCAGGTATTGCCCGTCACTAGTGTGCTATGGAAGGCACCATGTTTGCCTCAGTGCCATACGTGGAAAAACGCGTATTGTTTCTATTGTGTTCAGACAAACAGCCCCCATGCTCATTTTTTGTAAACAATGAGGTTACACCAAGATGATGCATATCGCCAATTTTCCTCCAAAGGAGAAAATCCCCAAAACCCCATTTATAAGCTAACAACTCAAACCAAAATTCAAATTTCAATACCTTATGCACACACAGGTACACTGGTTGTGCAAGGCATTATAGCAGAATTCAGATCTGCAATAAAGTCTGTCCACCAATGTATTTTTCTGCACAAATGCACCATTCTGTCATCCCAAACAAAAATTATTCCTCATGTCACATGAGTCTTACTTAAGTTTGGCATTTCGCTCCTGAAGCTCCTCCTTCAGCTCCCAGTTCTCCTTGAATGCCACCTGGGCCGTCAGCTCAGCCTGGGTTTTAGAAGTGGCAAGCACACATGCCTCTTCCTCCATCTCCTGAATTCGGGTTTGCAAAGACAGGAGGCGAGACGTCTGTCTAGCATTGTTTTCCTTGTAGCTTTCAGCTTCAGCCTTCAGTTCTTGAAAAGAGGCTTCTTTACAGACCATTCTGGACTGGAGTTCAAGAAGCTACAGACAGAAAAGGAAAAAAATTATTAAAAATTATTATTTAAGAATTATTTTGCCCAAGCTGAAATATATAACTGCACTACAAGTTTAGTAAGGTGACAAGAAACACATTTTAGAACTGTGCAAAAGACTCAGTCTTCTATCAGTACTATCTATCAAGACTGTCACGCTTCTATCAAGACTGAGGGGGAAGACACAACTTCATTTTCATAAACTAGGAAAAAGCAATGGAAGAAAGGGGTATGTAAAACCAAAAGCTGTTGTGTAATGCAACACAAATTTTCAAGATAATCTCTACAGGAAGATACATTTATTTACAAATTCAGAATTTAGGAAAGGTCCCCCTTAAGTTCTGCTGAGCAGCTTTAACTCACCTTCCTTTTGCATCTGCGTTACAACACAGTAACACCACTATTCCCTCTTTTTGGCCTGCCTACTCCCTGCTCCCAATTCTGGTGCATAGTTCCACAGATAATCTCTGGCTGTGGGGAGTTGTAACAGCAAATTATCCTCTTGTATGCAGATGGAGCCTTTTGATGATTTGCAGCAAATTCAGAGGCAAAGAAATTTCTGGAGAGTTGAGGTTTACGCAACCTCTTCTCAGTTTATGCAAATTGGTTTTTTTTTTTTTTGGTCTGATAATCCAATCAAGTGTAGCTGGTTTTACACAGAAACAGCATAAGAGCCTTTTAAGGAAGGACAGGAGGAGGGACATCACCCCCAGAAGTCAAGGACCAGTTCCAGAGGTGATGCTAGAGCTTCCCAACAGTTCATGGAGTTCAGTTGTTTGTCTTTACTTTCCCATCTCACTTTTCAGTAAAAATACCATTTTCCATTGAACTATTTCTACTACAGCTTTCTCTAAAAGACTGAGCTTAAGCCAGACACACCAGGCACATAAAATTCCAGTGTGTTTTATTTTGTTAAAAGGAACAAGTGATTTAAAGTGGATTTTTTTGTCACGAGAAGTGTTAAGTCATATCTCAGTTTTCCTGATAATTGCAATTATAAGCAGCAAGATAAAATCTGAAGCATTTATCTCTTACTACATAAAATTAACAGGCAAATAATTAAGCCACATTAACTGCTCTTTATGATGTGTGCTAGAACTTCTAACTTGCAGCAAACATTTTAGGGCAATAAATATTTAGGACATTAAGCTGCAATTCAGGACATCAGGAAACTTATGGCTCTGCCAGAGGCTTCCAATGTGACCAAACCCAAGACACTCAGTGAGCCAACTGAACTGCAACTGCCTTGAAAAAAGAGATGTCCAGCTCCTCCTGCTCCCAGCCACACACGCCTGTCCTCTCCCTCGCACTAGCTCTGGGATTTGTCTGACTCCTCCAAAAACAACTTAACTGACACAGCTGAGAGAAAAAAATCCACTTTCTACAGAGGAGGAGGAGGAAGGGGAGTTGGCCACATCAGAGAGAGAAGGCTAACGCTGAAGAGTCAGGTAGAAGGATCACTCTTGCAACAGCAGCATAGTCCCTAGTGAGCTTATGCTTCACCTGCAAGCACTGGCTTATTCGACACTTTAGAGCTGACCAAGCAGCGCTGATTTTGAGAAAAGCAGCTCTGCCTTTTCCCAGGCTCATGGGCTTCATTTCCATATTCCGCCCTCTTCTTTGTGCTAGCAGCAGCACTTGGGTGGCTATGGGGTGAAATAAGACTGGGAAACTGATCTGGCTAAAACACAACCCAGAAGGAGATGTTTTATTTTTCAACTGCATCAGCTCCCCAACAATACAACGCACCATAAAACTACTACACCGACATCTGCGCCAGCACGAGGGATGGGGCAGTGTGGGGAAGGAAGTGAGCAGCCAAAGGCACAATAGGATTGTTTTGCTTGGCAGCTGGGCCAAGCTATGGTAGCTTAAAGCATTCACAACCTTAAAATTTCTTTGTGGTTCAACTCCCCGTCTACAAAATGTGATATTTTTTCCTCCGTCCATTGTCTCTGTGGTCAGTTCCAATAGCAAAAAAAGCAAGAATAATCTCATATCATGAGTTCTACAGAACAGTCAGCAGAACAAGGCTCTGACCTCAGCTGGGTCATGAAGGTCTTTATTAACAAGAGCATAAACAGCTGCTTTCTTCACTATTCTTTCGCTTTTGCAAGCACAGTGCTGAAAGAATCTATAAATCAGTCAGTCATGCTGGCTACGAAGCCATTCAGCTTTTCCAGTAATAAATTCTTGCTATGAGAACATGCGATTCTGTATGGCTTTTTAGAATTGAAATTTGAAGTACTGATCCTGGATACCCATTAAAGGTAGGGGACCCCTGCAGTAATTTCAGAATCAACTGGTCAAATTCAAGCTTAGATGATGGACACTCACTCCTGGAGTTCTCACTGGATAGTGTTAACAATTCATTCTCATACCATATTACATGTTGTTGCTGTTTCCTATACCCAGCTATCCGCAATTAAAGAAATTTTATTTCATTGATAGGGTTTTTTCAATGTTCATGGGCTACGCAAGTATATTGCAAAGTACTTTACAATGTGCAACAGAAATACACATTTATAAAACATACAGATGTTTAAAGTACTAGCTGGATGAATGTTCACAAGTTTCTGTTGAACTTTATGTATTTATGAATATTTATTAAATGATACACCTACATCTATCTATGCAAATAAATGTAAGCACTTCATGTCTCCTAAAGGCAAATTTGACTCCAATTTAAAACTGACTACTGACCACATTGCTTAATTGGCTCAAATAAATCTTATTCAGTCCTATGTTAAAAAAAGGTGTGAAAATACAGAAACCCTAAAAATTATCCTCTAATAAATCCTTTCTCCTACAGCAGGGACAGCAGAAAAGGATGTGTGTGTGTTCCTCAGCCTCTCTAGTTCCAATCAACCTCATCAGCTCAATCACAACCTCACTGATGATGAAAGCAAAACAAATTTGGGGAGCTGTAATTTGAATATTAAGTGGAGGAATCGGTGAGGATGGGTAGTTATATCTTAACTCACCAGCAACAGGAGGACATCTATCAGAACTTTTATAAGACCACAATTTAGAAATATTAACTTTCAGGTTTAATTACAAAAGATTGCATTTATATGATGATAATTTGACTGCTTCAAATCTTTCAAATAGAAGCTCTTTCTCAGTTCTTGAACACAGAGGCAAGCAGAATAAAAATCTCATGGAAATTCGAAGTTCTGAAGATAAGTTCTGTCTCAAAAGCAAAAAGTTTTGGACTTTCTGTAAACTTTCTATTCTCCAAAGAAAGTGACTGTACAGAATCCTCAGGTTTGGAGAAGGTTTGGAAGCATTTTTAAATGTACCTCTGACTGTGCACAGTCATACTTCACCAAAAGTGCTGCAAGTTCACTTCGAGCAGTTTCAGCTGCAGCTCGATAGTGATTCATCCGCTCTCTAGTGACAGGAATATCCAAAAGAACATGATCATGAGATTCCTGGGAAAACAGCATGAAAACAAAACCATTAGACGACGCTTTTTTTTTTAACATTTTTGCCTCTGTGCCTTTTTGTTTGATCAAGCTGCTCAAGGGCATCTGTTCCAAATATGTCACTCCCAGAGTAACTGGCCCTTACTGGAAAACAGGATAAACAGCCATTTTTCTACCAGTCACCACTTTTATCTGCAAGTTCAGCCATCAACATCAGTGCTAAAGTATAGTGGCATGTATGATATTGCCCCTCAAGTGTCCCATGGTCTGCTATTTTCAGCTCAGGTTGTTTCCTGCAGTTTCAATGTATTTAGCAGCATCCAAAAGGTCCCTCTTCTACAAACATATCCAGTCACTCCTTCAACCCATGTAAACTCTAACCCAAAGGGAGTCTTCCAATGTTTCTTATGCAAAGAACTACTTTGGGTTTTAGACTTCAGTTACATTGCACACCACCTCAATTTTATGTTGAAATAAATGGTAAAAAAAGCAACAGCTATCAATCCCCTCCCTGCCACTCACAATTTTGCAGATTTCTATCATATCTCCCCTCCACAGTCTCTCTACCAGGCTGAAGACTCCACGCCTACTCAGACACTACTACTTGCCCCTCAAAGTCACTTTTTGGCTTGCTCACTTGTGCTTTTACTCCTAATCTGCCAAGGCTAAAGGTCCTTTCGAACTCCATCACTTGGACATAACCAGCTTTCTGAATGCTGCTTTGTCGGCCCCAGCAATCACCACGCTGACTTGCCTTCAGCCTTTCTCAAGCCCTTCTGACAGATGGCAAGCACTGTCTCTGTACTTTCAGCACAGTCTCCTTCACACCTCTGGTGTGGCTCTTTTAGCTGTGCCTTTTAGACTTTTTACAGTATGCTGTCTCATTCTTGGGGGGTTCTGCTCTTCTACAGTAGAGCAGAAACGTGTTGGATTTCTTGGCCTTTGTTACTCTAAATCTGAAAAGTCAGACCTGAGATCGCGATAGGATTTTCATTAGACAGAACACGTTTTTCAATCGACACTGACTACAGCATAATGACATTTAACGTCTTCAGAGCAAGACTGTGTTTAGGTGATGCCGGGAGCACAGATGGCAGAGGACAGAACAGGAAATTGTTATTCCCTCAGCTCCCACACAGGACAAGCAAAACTGCAATCCTAGTGCATCATTTAGGCATACATTACAAAATGCAAGTCTCCCCTAGTTGATGACTGCTGTTGAAACAAGGTATTCCAATGGAGTCAGAGACAAGATGCCTTCACTTCATGCTCTTCTACATCAGCATTGGTTCCAAGCCAAGATAAATTACAAGTTCATCTCCTACCCATTCTAAAAAGGAAAAAATAAACAGCTTTCTGCATAGCTGAACATCTAGTAAAATAAGCCTCTACTAAGAAACACACAGAAATCCCCAGGGAATAAGGCAAAACTACTAGTTTGGACTGTAACAGAAGATAAATTACCTTGGATTTGTTTCTCTAATATCGTCAACTCTCCTTTAATCTTTCTTCAGTGCACTAGAACACACTGGGTTAGGTTCATCAAGTTTAATCACACTCATCTCCCTCAAAGACACTCAGCTGTGTTCTCTCCCAAAGGAGTTGCCACTCATCAAGACAGACTGATACATGGAGTACAGCTCACGGCCACGTACAACGCGGCACGCAGCCTCTGAGATAAAAGGGCTGCTAATTTTCTCAACACTTTATCACCGTCCTGAGGGAGTGAGCAAAGGCATGTGCCAGCTCTTTGCTGCTTTGTCTTCCTTTTTACTGTACTCCACTCCTTTCATGATGCACAGTCACCAGAAATTCTTTGAGGCAGAGAGGTTTTCTTCAGTCAGTAATACACCAGGTCTCCAAAACCATGGCTGCATCTTGCAAACAGTAACATTATGTTATTTATGTATGTTATTATATTACTGCATTAACGCATGCTTTCTTTATCTTCCCTAAACAAACACAACCACTTGGGAGTCTACACAAAGGATTACATCTCAAAAACAATGAAATAAAAAAAATTTCAGAGCATAGCTGAAGCAAGTTCAGCATCAATAATCAACTTAAGAAAACTCTTTGCACCTGGAATTTCTAAAACCTACATTTGTCATACAAATCTGGCTTTTAAAATTATGAGCACTTTAAAGATGCAGATACATATCCAGAAGGATTTAAAAGATGTTTAAATGAAACCAGGTGCAAAAGTCAACAGGAATTACCATTTCACTCCTATACAGTCTTACTGAGATTTACAGACCTCTGGTTCCTCCAGTGCCCTAGTAAATACAAAGCTAATCATACACGGTGACACCACGCTGGGAAAGTTGGTAAGATTATCACAATTTTGGCAGGCAATGTGCATGCTTTATTATTTAAGTAAATAGTTTTCTGTGTTTGGCCAGCAGCCATCCACAAGTCTGCTTGTTAATCACACCTATAACAATGCAATTAATTTGGCATGACTTTACTATAGGGGTAACATTTGTATGGCAGATGTGGCACTTTTGTACCTCTGGAAAAAATCAGATTTGTAATGCTTCATGAGTACTATGTAGCTCATACTGATTACTCTTAAGAAAATCGAATTAATAAAATGTTAAAAGAGGCAGTAGACAGGAGAAGCCTTAATATCATATCACTCAATAAGCTCTAAATAATCTATGTATTGGGTGTTTCTTCCATTCACATTATTTACTTCTTTGATCTCTTTCCACTTACCTGCAAGAAAATGAAGTTTTAATTTCACTTCAAATGCTAAACAGAAGTTAAACCTGTATTTACAATAATTAAGAGAATATCTACTTGGGCCTTTGCCTTTCTTAGTAATATGTATTCTTTAGAAGATCAACAACATAAGGTCATTGTTGATATTGTGGGGTTTTTTGTTTTCATTTTTTACCAAATAACTACTTTCACCTCTCTGGAATCCAGCCTGTAGTTGGCGAACTTCACCCGATTCAGGAACAACGGAACTTCAACAACAGTCAGTGGTTTTATACCTCACCACGTACTTTGACATCGACCAACGGTTCAAGTCACTCGCTCCCATTCTGCTTCTGGCAGATTTTATTTCCTGCTACACTTTTCAGCCCTGGCAAACGCTGCTGCCTCTGCCCCACCTTTCCCAAAATACGCATTAAAAAAATCTCTATTGAGTCAGAAAGCTCCCAGTAAGCATTCAAGCATGGACCACTACCCCAAGTGACCCCGCCTCTTGCCCATAGCAGATGGACACTGCTCAGGGCAGGGATTTCTTCTTCCTGTTTCCAAAGTGCCTACATACACTGGGGTTGGAGTAGCAAAAATAACGACTCACAAACCTTTGTCAACTCCATTCTTCCTTTGCTTCTACAGTATAAGGGGGGGGTAGGGGTGTAAGGTATTTAAACTGAGCCCTGATCATCTCCACAATATTCAACCCCACATCTAAGTGAAACCGACACCTACACTTTGACTCCTCCAGGACACATTTTTCTTTCTTCTCAGGTGTTAGGGTAACTAGCGGGCCCTTTTTACCTACATGTTTATATAGGATTTAGTACACTGGTTGGACTCAGTGAGCTGTTCACTAATTTTTATAGATCCTGGTGCCATAACAGTTCATATTCTGAAAACAAATAAAATGAGATATCCTGAATCTGTAATATTTCTTCCTATGACAAATTAATATTCACGGGTGCATATGTTCATAAAAATTGTCCTAATTTCCAAAAATATGATGCAACAGCACAGCTGATTGTTATTACTTGCTGCAACCAGAATGAAGAGGACATCCAACGTGAAGTACTGGGAAGAACGTGCAGCTGAAAAATTTCCACGTAGAATGTGGAATGTCCAGCTGTGGAACCCCCAATAGCAGAAGGATATTGACCACTTGGAGCAAGTACAGAAGAGGGCCACGAAGATGATCAGAGGGCTGGAGCACCTCTCCTATGATGAAAGGCTGCGAGAATTGGGCTTGTTCAGCCTGGAGAAGAGCAGGCTCCGAGGAGACCTCATTGCAGCTTTCCAGTATCTGAAGGGGCCTACAAGGGTGCTGGGAGAGGACTTTTTACAAGAGCCTGTAGTGACAGGACAAGGGGTAACGGGTACAAATTGAAATCAGGGAGGTTTAGATTAGATATCACGAAGAAATTCTTCACAGAGAGGGTGGTGAGGCACTGGAACAGGTTGCCCAGAGATGTTGTGGATGCCCCATCCCTGGCTGTCTTCAAGGGCAGGCTGGATGTGGCTTTGAGCAACCTGCCCTAGTGCAAGGTGTCCCTGCCCATGGCAGGGGGGTTGGAACTAGATGATCTTTAAGGTCCCTTCCAACCCTAACCATTCTATAATTCTGTGATTTACCTCCCTAAGAAATCACAAGGAAATGTTAAGTCCTCAGACTTGCCATTGGATCTGCGGGAGGCTAAGGTGTCCTTCAGGACAGTGAGGAACAAGAGGAACTGTGGGGCCAAATTGCTGGAAAAGAGAGCTTAAACATTATGTTCTGATTGTAACTATTCTAACTACAGCTAGAAATCAGTATTAAAACATGTGTTGCCATCTACAACCCAACTAGCTTAATTTTTTTGATTAAACAATCAAAACATGTTCCATTAAGGCCATTTTCAAAACCATCATATAAATTCATTTTAAAAGAAAACAAAATTCTACACTTCAGATGCAGAGGATATTCTATTTTCCTTATATTTTGCAAAATAGTCTATCCTAGTGTAAAGACAGACAAGTTTTGGAATATATTTCTTTTCATAAAAGCTGCAGGACAAAAAGAAAATCTTATATAAATAACCCTGAATCACAAGATCAGGCACCAGACAGGTTTTAGAGATTCATTTCTGATTCAAATGGAGGGAAGGCAGGTAGAACTCAGCTATTGCAATTTTTCTGGGTAGCAGCAGCCAGCCCAGCCAGCGTGCACAGCGCTTTGAGACAGCCACAGCAGTACGCACACCCACGAGCATGAGAAGGGCGAGCCACTATGACACAAGGAGTCAGATTTTGTTAACACATGCAAAACCAAACTAAAACTAATCAGAATTTTCACTGGGGAGAAAAAAAAAATACCTGTCACAAACTAAGTATCTTGCATGTATATTTTGGGTAAAGTTGACTTCCTTCTAGATACTTCGCCCACTGTGCCTATCAGAGATCTCAAAGTGTTTCTGTTGATAATGCTTTATTGATGTAAATCAAAATGCTCAAGTAACCTTTCAAAACCATTTCAGTTTCTGGCAGTTTCTCATTCCCATTATAAAATGCCTGAAATACCCAATTATTTTTGATCACTTGACAATGAGCAAAGTCCTCTTTCAATGATTTCTGCCTGTAACTATGCCCAGCTCTTCCAGCTTCTGAGTTCTGTTATACGCCTGTGGAGTTTTTATGCACCAGTGCACCGTTCCAGAAACACTTAAAACAAGTGTTCACAACAGCTCGAATAAATTACCAAAGAGATTTTTAAAATTCCTTTCACAAGGGCACTGCTTAGCTCTACCCTCCTCCCGTTGCAGTAATCGCTGAAAGGTATTACTGAAAAATACAAATCACTCCGTGGTGGTGGTCATCTACAGAAGAGGTCAATTTCCAGCTTGATTAATGGACCTAAATGAAAGTTTCATAACAACTAAAATTTTAGTCTTACCCTCTACTACTACCAAGCAGCAGTTACAACGTTCTCATGTTTCATTTTCCTCTCTTTTAGAATGAGATGACTAGGCATCTAAATACAATAAATGCATTTAATGTGATGAAAGACACCAGTCATCTCAAGGTAATTACAGAGACACCATCAACCACTGTAAATCTTATTTAACATGGTTTTTGGTTTAGTTCATCCTTTGCCTGTATGGCTAAATTAAGGAATTTGGATATCCCCTGACACTTCGTCTCACAGCTTTTCCAAAATGAATAAAAAGAAGGAGCTGCTGCATTTAATCTCAAAATAATTAAAAGGGTAGTTGGTAAGACAAAATTTAGGAGGAAAACGTGGCGGATTTTTGCAAACCACTTGTTCCACTGTTACTTTATCACTGCTGAATAGTTAAGTAATTTTTGTAAGAGAATAGCTTAAATAAGAGATTTAAAAAACAGACCGTCAAGCAATAAATACTCTTGAAGCTTTCCTACAGTGCCTACTGTACTTAACTACAGTCAGTGAAAAGCAAATATTTTAGATAAATTTAAGTGTGTTGGTATACACACAGTCAAGACGTATCAGTGTTAACCATCTGTAACCCATATTTTATAAACACATCATTTCTAATGTGCCTCTGAGTCAGGGAAGTAACATTCACAAGCGATTTCACTTCAGGTTGGCAGGATGATGAGCAGGTTACTGTCAACTCTGTAACTAAGCAGTGCTAACGAAAACTTTGCAATGGGGTCAAAACAGTTGTATTTAATGTGACGGCTGTCAATTTTGCCATGACAAACTACCAAAATTCTCTATTTTTTTGTCTCAGAACAATATGGCATGATTACAAAACTGACTTTTGACTATTAAGGAGATACCGAGCTGCTGACACACTAGTTAAGTTGTTTATCCTTTAGAACACAAAACTGTTACAAGTTTCCCACTATATCTTTAGTACAAAGGAGTTGGATCTAAGCAATATCCTCGAGCGCCTCCTTTAAATCCACATCAAAGCCAACAGACTAGTTTCAAAGGAAGGAGAAATGCAAAGAAGAAATTCTTAGATAACTATAAATTCCTACTCCATGAAAGATACTCCCTTTTGCAACACTTAATAAGAACAAACTTTCAGCCTTGAATCCGTGCAGATAAGCCCTAACAGCTGAAGTTCACCGAGCTACAACAGCAGCGCACGTCCGCGGCCGGGTACAGCCCTGCAGCTGCAGAAGTTGGTTGGTTTGGTTTTTAAAAGGCGAAATTGAACTTAAAAATTGAAAAGATAACTTGCAAGGGGGGTGCGTTACAGCAGCCTCAGCACCAGTCACCCCCACAGAAACAGCAGAGAGAAAAGCTATTGAAGACCGAGGGCGGGGAGGAAGGGGAGGGATTTTTCCCAAACTAGGACTTTATTCTCTAATAGGATAGCTATAAAAACCCCAATCCTAAACCCAGGAGCCTTTCTGCCTTCCCCTCCGTCCCTCTGCTACCGCCCAGCTTTGGCCTGGCCCCTCACGGCAGCCCTTGCAGCAGCCCGGACCAGCCG
>NW_010274053.1:0-202 GCF_000690775.1 Eurypyga helias
TGGTGTGCTGGGACACCGGGTCCCTTGTGGACATTGTTGTGGTGTGACGTCACAGTTGGATGCCTGGACACCCACGTCCCCCGTGGACACTGTTGGGGTGTTGTTGGGGTGTGAGGTCGCAGATGGGTGTCAGGACACCCAGATCCCCTCTGGACGTTGTTGGGGCGTGATGTCATGGTTGGGTGTCAGGACACCCGGGTCC
>NW_010274054.1:0-26771 GCF_000690775.1 Eurypyga helias
TCACCACCCACCGACCGATACACAGGTCCTGAGTAGCGAGAATCAGAGCCAGAGAGCCAGAGAGCCAGAGCTTAGGGGCAACAACATGACTGGGAAAAAGCCAGCTGACCCCCCCAGGCCACAGATGAAGGAAACTGCCCCACCAGTAACAACCTTGCCAAGAGCTGATGAAGTAGCTAATGATCCAACTATCAAACTAGCCCAAAGACTTAAGGAACCCAGACCCCCTCCCCCACTCCTCCCAGCCACTTCCTGCCTCCAAACTGTGCATGTGTCCTGAGCCTAACATGCCATGGAGTGAAACAACTCTCTTGGTCACCCTGGGCCAGCTGTCTGCACTGTGAAGAAAAGCTGGTCTTTCCTGCTTGAAACCAGCACAGATTCCCATTTCTTGGGATTGATTTTCATTTTAAAGCACAAAAAATCAAACAATGAAATGTTGGAATAGGGTGAGGTGGAAATTCCAAGCTTTGAGACATTCTACAAATTCTGCAGAAAACTAGTAGACATTCAGCCAAATATCTCCAACACAGGGTTCCTGGTTTCTTGTTTACCGGATAGACAGCAAACATTCTCTCTTCCATTGGAATTTATGTAAATTCTTTTAAACTGAAACCATGCCAAACAGGGTGACAAGTTAAATGAGGTCAGGGTCAGGCTGGGTTAGGGTTACACAGGAGGTCTCCAAAGAGAGCTCAGGATGTAGCAGGAAGTGGTCATGGTCACAAGTCAATGGGCCAGCCTCAGGCTTTCCCTGTCCCGAGTGTGAAGCAGTGTCTCACATGTTTGTAGTAGTCTGCAGATAGACCTGCTCTCTCGACTTGGAGTGAAAGCCCACGTCCTGCCCCTGTCATGGCTGTATCCCTTTGCCTGCTTGGCAAGCTTAAAAATATTGGCACTACCAACTTGGCCAAAAACTCACCCAGAACTGTAGTTATGCTGGCAAAATTATCTGATTTGTTCCATCTATTAATTTGTTTGTTTCTTCATCATTTGTTTTCCAGATAAACCATGAACAAATATCTGCTTTTTTTATAATGTTCGCAGTGAAAAGCTTTCACAAATTATTTCTTTTTTATTTGCAATTGCACTGAGACAGATTAAGGTGAGCTCAGTGTTTAATAACTTAGAGTGAGCATATATAGTGCAGACTTTCAGTATCAGGTACTCATGATAGAAAAACTTCAACAGAAATACATTTTTAATTGAAAAAAATCCCCAAAAAAACCACAAAACCCCCAACCATACCGAAATTGAATTGTTTTAGTCTGCAAAGATGTAAATTTAGGGGACTATGCAGTTTATCCATTTCACTTGTCAGTCTCCCTACATAATTTCTCTAGGAAAGTTTTAATTAAACTAAAAAAAAAATTAACAGAGGCGTAATATCTCAAAGTTAATTACGTTCTATAATTTTAGGCACATCAGTGTCTTGCGAGAGGAAATGGCTCAGGAGCAGTACCTTCACTACCACGTATGACTTCATAGGCACATAAGGACAGCTCAGCTGAGTATCACAAATTTATCTCCAGAATAGTCATCTCAGGGTTGCCTCACCAAGGAGCACACAGAAGGGAACTGAGATTATTGTAATCATCAGGGGGCTGATGTTTCAAAGAACATAAGAATGCATTAATTCCAGTGGTCATGGAGTAACTTTACTTGTTGTATGAAGGGAAAATACATCAAAAGCTGGCTTTGTTTCAGAAAATGGTAATATTCCATATGTAAATAAAAATTAATTTTATATATTGACTTTTTTTCACTTTTATATGGTCTGAGTTATTCATGTTATTTCATAACCTGCTGTGCCTGTCCAGATCAAAACAGGTATCAAAATGCCAAACATTTTCTGCTCAGTGAGAATAGTAAGTATCTATCTGTCTTTGTTTAGGTACCTGTTTTGCAGAGAAGAGTAAGACTGGTTTTAATAACATTTTGGTTATTGTTAATTTTATATTGCCTTACATTATGCTATTTCATTTTGATCTTGCATGTGCATTTCATAGGGAAATGAGACGCTTCAATATACATGTGTTCCTGACTTGTACTCTTCCTGCCAGATCTACACCCTCTGACCTTGTCTTTTGCAGCGGTATCCTTGTCCATCTAGCTGTGCAGTCTCAGTGTAAGCCTCCAAAGACCTTTACATCTACATCCCACCAACTTTGTGACGGTGGGAAGCTGTCTCCAGCACTGCATCTGGACAAAGCCTCATGTCAGGACCTGTGATTTACTCAGTCCCTCACTGAGCTGGTTTCCTCCTTACAGCCAGAGTTTGCCTTGCGTTTCCACCCTCCCAAGACCCCCAGGAGACCAGATGGAGCTGCTCCTCTGGCAAGAAAACTCTCATGGAAATCCTCCTTTGCTAGACAGTATTTTCATGACAATGAAATGACAATGACAGCAACAACTGGGGCAATGTTGGAATAACAGCCATACAGAAAGGCGAGGCAGCACCTCAGATTTAGCCTGATGTCGCAGAAGCTGTATAGCTCCCTGTAGTGGGGTGCCCCTCCCCACACTTACTGTTTTCATCTTGATATTCTCATAGTTAACTGGTTGGTAATGTAGCAGCAAAGTTAGATGCCAGCAAAAAGGACATAAAGAGCCGTGGCTTCACGAAATGCCTTATGGTCCTGTGCTGTCTCATCCTGCAAAAGCAATTTTTCTCCTATGAAGGAGGAAGGGCCTACTGAGGAAACATCTACAGTGTGGCTGAGGAGCTTGTGATAATTGTGCAGTAACTAGCAGTAAACATGAATAAATCTAGCCAAAGATTGCTGTCTGTTAAAACTTTCTCCACTCAAATAACTATCAGCACTGTTTTTCACGGACTCTGAAATATTTTTAAAGTAGATTGTTGTCATTTTTTTAATTTTCAGTTTTCTTCCATCCGAACTTTGCATGTCCCTCAGCTCCCATTAAACACAATCCATCTGACCAGTAACCCTACACATGTGATGGGGAAAAAAAAAAAAAAAGAGAAAAGAAAAGAAGGGGTCAGGGAAAGGTTGGTTGAATAGGCAATTAGTGGGAAATTTCATAAACAATAAGGGAAATGTGCTAGAGAGCAACCTATTTTTTTCTGGATAAGGCTCCATTTCATCTCCAGGAAATATTCTTTTCATGCATATTTAAAGAAAAATTCCACCATACATCTTCCAGGATATTTTTCAGTCTTCATTTATGATACTATAAATGTTTAGGTAATAATGCTGGTATTGGAAACAAGTCAAATGAGCGCAATTCAAATTAGTGGGCAAGCTAGAGCAGAGTCTTTCATTTACAGTCCGCTTGATCAGACCACATTAAAATCAGCAGGACTTAAACCTACTCTGTTTACAGCCCATAGGTTGTTATCTAGTTTCAAACCTTTCTGTTCAGAATTGTTAAGCCAGCACTGTCCTGCATGCAGCTCACAATTAATTGGAAGCTTGGAATCTAATGGCTGTTTTTTGGCGCAGCAGCTGGAAATCCTGAAACCCACACCATGCCCTAAAATGCATTCATTTAATTTAAGGCCTCTACATAAAATTACTGGGTTTTTTAAAGTTAAAAACTTAGTCACAGTGTTCTGTATCAGATGCTATAAATTTATTGACATCTAGGTTTTAAATTACCTCCTTTATCTTTAAGGTGCAAATTTTATTAAGCTACCTGAAACATCATTTGCATAGAGTTATTACATCAGGAAAGAAAAAAATCCTCTCTTGTGTTCAGTGCCTTGTTTCTCTAATCCTCACAGACAGTGAGGAAGAAAGGCTGGCTTTATATTTTCAATTTCTTCTGCTGAACACTTTGGCACTTGTCAATATTCCTTGCCAGACAAAATGTGCAAATATTCTAGGACATGTAAGAGCTTCAGAAGTTTGCTGCCAGTTATATGTGGATGTGCTGTAAATGTCTACACATTAATTAATGGAAAAACAGGAAGATTTTGAAGTTGCAAACCCACAAATAGAGATCTACCAGCTGAATTAATGAATCAGTTCCATGACATGTTCATACTTCTAAATCACTATCATATTTAATAAGAAGAAAATAATATAGGCAGCAGAGTACCTTCTTGTACTATTTAGGAGGGAAAAGTCACTGTATAACTAATGGAATCTTGTAAACATACACAGTTACTTAGGGCTTTTCTGGGAGATGTAATAAGACATGCTTCCAATGTACACTCTCTTGATATTTTTAAACGTGTTCAGACTGAAACATACACAGGATCTGGGGCTATTCGACACTGGTCCTGTAGCTTTTCCTGTACGTCAATGCCTTAACTTCAGGATCTTGATAATGCTACTCATTCTTATGCAGTTGTGCAAACATATTCCCTTTCAGTTAGACAGGACTCAATCACATCTATTTGCAGTCATTCTCTTGCCACAGGGTTAGAGTGACCACTTAGAAATAAGAAACAATTGAGAATCATGCCAGTATTTTCTTTTCTTACCTGACAATTCTTCCTGAAGAGCCCTAGGTGTTAGACCTGGTTAAATGTAATTTAAGTAACTGAGCTCTGTCTAGCCAGCTCTCCCTGCAGTGAAAACTCAGTGATGCATGCTTCTCCACTCCCAGCCCTTGACTCGGGGCTGGATTTATTTTGTACATCATTTCCCAGAAAACACAAGACAGTTCGCTCCTCTAATGGGAGATCATTGGGATGAATCTTCCCACCACACCTTGCTCAAGCTTTTAATCATGAAACCAAGTCCAGAAGATGTAAATTTTGGGGCACCTTAGAAATTCAGTCTATTGTGTGTCTCAGTTTGGTACTAATCTGGACAGCACTGGGGCTTCCATCTAATTTAGGCACATGATCTTCCACCTTTCCAGAAAACAACAAACAAACAAACAAACAACAACAACAAAACCCAAGGGAGGAATAGTTGAGACTGGAAAGAAAAGGATAATTCTCTCTATATATCCCGGATTCAGTTGAGACATGGCAAATTACGTAAGTAATTGACAGTGAATGTTATCACTTATCACACAAATTCTTAATCTTTTTCTCTGAAATACAAAGGAATCCTGTCTTTCTGGACTGCTGTATTTTATGTGCTAGAATTTTAACCTTAGACCAGTAGATAAATATGTGTAATTTTAAACGTACTCTTTCTCCGAAGACTTTTAAACTGAGAGAAGAAAGAATCAAAACTTCACAGAATTAAAAAAAAAAAAACCAAACCCCAAACTAATGTCTGGCACATTTTATACCTGTATAATAATGCTATCTAATTACTGTCTAACTTTGGAATCGTAAAATATAAGGACTTAAAATAATTTCTTTTCTGCACAGGAGTAGTGATATATTTACATAGTTCTCGTATACTGCAGAGAACACATGATTTCCCCTCTAATACTCCTGTTCCTCTTATTAATACCTCACAGGACATGGAAATCTTCTTGTCCATAAAAAATAAAAAAGAGACTAAGTTTGAGTGAGAGAGCTGAGAGAAACTATGTACAGTATGTTCACTAACTTTTTACAATGTTCTTTACCAAAAACTCAGCCAAACTAAGCATAACTCATTTGCTACTTACAGCATATAAAACTGTCACAAGATACACATATGTTGTATGGGACTCGACTGCAATTGCTGTGTGACTTGTGACTGGAATCCTTTTGTGTGACTACCCAGAATTTATTTTCATGAGCAATTATGCTCTTTCATGCTCATTCACCAAAACTACTGCATTGTCTATGGTTGTTTCAGTGCTGATGAACCGAGCATTTGCCTAGCTGGAATAAATAATTTCTATGGAAAACTCCTCGTACCAGGCAGACTCTACGACAGATATGTAAAAACCAGTAGCACACCATTTGAACTCTTATCTTTTAATATATCAAATCCTGATATTAAGTTATTGATGGAATAATCTACCATATAATAAGGGGCTGGAAAGCTTTCTTATAATTTCCTCTGTCATAAACAGGGGATCATATCTCCTCTGAAAAATTGTATTTAGGTCTTATGTGCCCCATAAGCTCTGTTTTCCACAGACTGTTATAATAAACAATAAACTTACCAATTCTGTCTCACTTTGTGCAGTTCATTATTCTTTGTAAAACTTTCCATTTTGTCTATTTTCTTTGGAAACTGGTTTTTCTTCATTGTGCTGCTATCTGATGGTAGTAGGCATTAGAGTGATATACCTTTTTTCTGTAGTGAATCTGATATGAATCTGCACGCTAATGCACACAACATGGGGAATAAACAGGAATTAGAGAATAGTTGCAGGGCTATGGTCTTGTTGGGATCATGGAGATATTGTGGGATGGATCACATGACTGGAGGGTTTCAGTGGATGGATACAGGCTTCATGGGAAAGACGTACCAGGAAGATGAGGAGGGGAAGTTGTCCTTTACGTGAGAGAGCAGCTGGAATGCATGGAGCTCTGGCTGGGGATAGAAGATGAGTCAACGGAGACCTTATGGGTAAGGAGTAAAGAGAAGACAGATAAAGGTGACATTATTGTGGGTATCTGCTACAGGAAGAACAAGTACATGAAGCCCCCTACAGACAATGAGAAGTAGCCTCAGGTTCACAGGTCCTGGGCTTCATTCAACCACCTTAATATTTGAGAGAGGAATAATAAAATGTAGCATATGCAATCAAGCAGGTACCTGGAGGGCATCTGTTACAATTTTCTGACCTAAGTGACAGAGGAGCCAACAAGGAGAGGTTTTCTGCTGGACCTCATGCTTGCCAACAAGGAGAGATTTGTTGGGAATGTGAAGGTCAAGGCAGCCTTGGCAACAGTGACAGGGAGCAGGGCAAAACTCAAGCTCACAACCCCAGTCTTCGGAAGAATAGACATTGGCCACATCGAAGTCCCATGGGACTAGGCTCTGGAGGGATGAGAAGCTCAAGAAAATTTGTTAGTATTCAAGGATCACCTTCTCTAAGCTCAAGAGCAATTCATCCCAATGAATAAGAAGACAGGAAAAATGCCAGAAAGCCTGCGTAGATGAACAAGGAGCTGCTGGCCAAACTCAAATATAAAAAGGAAGTATATAGAAGGTGAAAGTGGGTACAGGCAATCTCAGAATAGAGACAGTGTCCAAGTACGCAGAGATGTTCTTAGGAAGACCAAAGCCCACCTGAAGTTAAATTTTGTGAGGGTTGTAAAAGGCAACAGTAAAAGCCTCTGTAAATACCTGTGCCAAAAGGAAAACAGAAAAAACCATGGGTCCATTACTAAATGGGGCAGGGGACCTGGTGCTTTCTTTGCCTCAGGATTTACTAGTAAGACTGACCTTCAGAAAATCCAGGCATTGACAAACAGGGAAAAAGCCTGGAGCACTGTAGAACAACCTTTGATGGAAAAGCAACATGTTAGAGAATACATAAGCAAATTGGTCTCACCTAAGTCTGTAGGCTCTGGTGGGATGAAACTGTGAGTGCTGAGGGAGCTGGCAGATGTGAGGCCATTCTTGCTAATCTTTGAATGATCATGGCAACTGGGAGACGTGCATGAGGACTGCAAAAAAACAAGTCTTACTCTTACCTTCAGAAAGGGCAAGGAGAACCCATGGAACTGCAGGCTGGTCAGCCTTACCTTGATGCCTGGGAAGGTTATGTAACACCTGGGAATTATTTCCAGGCATATGGAAAACATGAAGATGATAGGGACTAATCAGTGTAGACCCATGAAGGGGAATTCATTTTGGACCCACCTGACAACATTCTATGATGAAATGACTATCCTGGTAGATGAATGGAGAACAGTGGATATTGTCTATCTTGGTTTCAGTAGGGCTTTCAACACTGTCTCCCATGAGATGCTCATAGAAAAGCTATTATATATGGGCTGGGTGAGAACACTTTGTGGTGGACTAAACCATGACTAAATAGCTAAGCTCAGAGGGTGTGATCAGTGGCATGAAGTCTAGTTGGAGTCTAGTAACAAGCAGTGTACCCCAAGAGACAATACTGAGTCTCATCCTGTTCAACATTTGTAATGATCTGGATGATGTGAGACAGTTTTCTGATGTTTTCTCTTGCTGAGAGTTTTCAGCAAGTTTTCTGATGACACAAAACTAAGAGGAATGGCTGATATGACAGAAGGTTGTGCTGTCATCCAGAGAGACCTTGGCAGGCTGGAAAACGGTCTGACAGGAACCTCATGAGGTTTGACAAAGGGAAGTGTAAAGTCCTGCACCTGGGGAGGAAAAACTTCATGCAGCAGTGTATGCTGGGGGCAACCCAGCTGGAAGGCAGCTTGGCAGAAAAGGTCCTGGGGTTCCTGGTGGGCACCAAGTTGAACATGAGCCAGTAATGTAACCTTGCTGCAAAGGCTAGTGGTATCCTGGGCTGCATTAGGTATAGTGAGAAGGTCAAGGAAAGCGTTCCTTCCCTTCAGCTCTGGGGAGGCCACATCTGGAGTGCTGGGTCCAGTTCTGGGCTCTCTAGTACAAGAGAGACATAAACATACTGGAAAGTGTCCAGAAAGAGTCCAGAGTCACAAAGATGATTAAGTGACTGGACCATCTCTCCTATGAGGAAAGGCTGAGAGAGCTGCAACTTTTTAGCCTGGGAGAAGAAACTCATTTCATGGGGAAACTCTTGGTACATACAAATATCTGAAGGGAAGATGTAAAGAAGAAAGGCTCTGTTCAGTGGTACACAGAGACAGGACTGGAGATGGACAATTGATTGATTTGCCTGCTTTTTTGATTCCATTATCTTTTGATACAAGGGCTAAACCAAAAATGACTCAAGGATTTGTTTTATAAAGAGTATGTGCTGGTTTTGGCTGGGGCAGAGTTAATTTTCTTCACAGTATCTAATACAGGGCAGTGGTTTGGATTTGTTCTGTAAACAGTATTCATAACACAGGGCTGTTTCAGTTCCCGCTGACAAATGCTTACACAGAGTCAAGAGCTTTTCTACCTCTCACGCCACCCCATCAACGAGTGGGCTGGGGGTGAACAAGAAGCTGGGAGGGGACACAGTTGGGGCAGCTGACCCCAGCTGACGAAAGGGATATCCCATACCACATGGCGTCATGTCATGATATAAAACTGTGGGTAGAGAATGAAGGGGGATACATTCATAGTGATGGTGTTTGTCTTCCCAAGAAACCATTACACATGATGAAGCCCTGCTTTCCTGGTGATGGCTGAACACCTGCCTGTCCATGGGAAGTGATGAATTCCTTGTTTTGTTTTGCTTGCATATGCAGCTTGGGAACTGGCTGAACATCACTAAGTGGGTGGTAAGCCATTGTATTGTGCATCAATTGTTTTGTATATTCTTCTTCTTTTCCCTTCCCTTGATATCCTATTAAACTGTATTTATCTCAATCCATGAGTTTTACCTTTTTTTTGGATTCTTCTCCCCATCTCATGGGGGTAGTAGGACAGTGGAGGGGAGGAGTTAGCTAACAACTGCATGGTACTTAGTTGCTGGCTGGGGTTAAACTGTGACAGATTATCCAGGTCTTGATTGGCATCTTAAGCTTTTCTGCAGGATTGATTGTTTTGAATGCATACAATAAAATTTCCAAGAGGTTGTTATTGTATTATTAGTATTATTATCACCATTATTATTATTGTCAGCATCATTGTTATTATTATTATATTGTATTTAGCTACTGTATTTTGAGAAGAAAACATAATGTCTTGCTTTTGCATATCCTGTTTGAAAAAAATTGGTCGGAAGATACACATTATCAAAGTCTAGGCGCTATCAGTGCCTAATACTCATTTGTAACCAACATAAAAAATACGAGCTTCCAGTGCATATTCAATTCACTTATTTTAGATATTCATTTTAGAATGAGAATCATCATTGCAGTTCCCAAGAAATGAAGAAAAATTAGGTAAAATTAGAAGCTGTCATCCACAAAGCCCAGCCAAAATCAACACAGGCATGTTGTAGCCAAAGACTTGATCAGAGACAATCCAAGACAGAGTAAACTTGACCAAATGGAGGTCTTAATAAAAAAATAAGTAGTACGAAAAGGAGGAATCAGAAGCAATACAGTGAAGCAGCATTCATTCACTGAAGCCAAAAGGAAGTCACGTCCATTCTTCTAATAATTTTGTGATCTAGCACTGTTTCAGAGAGTCTCTGTTAATTTGCTTTCCTTTTCCTTTTCTCTCCTTCCAGTCATGCACTCAAACCACATACTGTTTTTCTACCCTGCACTTTATTCTTAAGTATCAAGCTCTGTTGACTTCTTAGAAGTAATTAGAATTCCCTCACAGGATAATATAATGAATCTTACATTTGTCTTCCCTATCTCTAGTTTTCTATCCTAGCTTTAAAATATTAGTCAGATTTAATCTCATGCCAGTTTTACTGAAGGGCCATCTGTAGCTTCCCTTGGCCCTGGATCAAGCCTGATGTGCTTGTCCAGCTTTAGCATATATTAGCAGTTACAGTGAATGCTGTCTCACCAAATCATAAATTGAATCACCAAATTAATGCCAAAGGATGGTTTTCTTTTTCTTTTGAGCTTTTTTTTCCCCCCAAAAAATTACTTTCCATTTACTAAAAAAAAAAATAATTAAAAAAATTTTTAAAAATTGGCCGTCTACTATAGACAATAATCAAAGCAAGCCTATTGTGCTGAATCCAAGTTGCTTATCTACTGTTCCAACTAACAATAGAAAGTATCACATTAGGGAAATCTACTGCCTCATCTGTGGAATCTATCCTGAAATTAAAGAAAATTATCTGTTGCTGCGTGATTAAATAACAAAACCTAAACTTGCAGATTTTTGTGATACAGGAGAAATGCATTGAAGGAACTCATCTATAAAACTGAGGAAACAGCTTTAAGTCATCTCCTAAGTGGATTTTGTCTTTTTAATTTTGGAGGGAAAGCCCAGTGTCTTCAGAATTCCCCCAGATCTCCTTACAATAGATTATAGGTTTTGATATGCATATTATTACATTGTTTAGGAATGATAAAAGAACAAACAGATATCTGAGGTTATTTAAGAATTCTTTAGGTTGATAGTGAGTCTTGTGAGCCAATAAATTTCATCTGCATGGACTAAAATGGGATTTTCAGGTTCTTTTCCTCTGTATTCTCCTGTTCTCTTAGCACAGTTCTGAGTGAGGCATTTGGGAATGTCCCCTTGCAACAAGAGTGGGAACCAGAAGGACAGCTCAATTCAGCTTGAAGCTGGACTTCACAAAGGAAACGTGGTCAATGTAAAATGTGTTTGAAGAGAATTTAACTGGCAAAATCAATTACAAATAAGTTGATGGGAAAGAAACAAGAGACTGAGGTAAAATTTACCTTCTAAAAGGTTACCAGTTAGTAGTAAACCATAGAGGCACTTGTGATTATTGGTCAACTTTCCAAAATGGTGTTGAAAATTAGTGAAAATAAAAGGAAGAGCTACAAAAGTATTTTGATGACTGAAGAAAAGAACCTGGAAAGATTTTAAATATATCATTTTAAATAAGTAATCAGGTGGCAGGTCAGGTGTCAGTTTACAAGATGAGTAATTAATTGTTCATATACTAACTTGTATTGCTCTGAATTATTTATATGTCCACACTAAGAAATGTTTCTGCTTTGTTTGTTTTCCATCAAGGAGCACTTTACATAATTCCTCAGAATATATAGATACTTCCATAGGAAGACTGAGGGTTGCAGTGAGAGAGAGAAGTAAGGCGAGTGTCTGGCACTGGTGACTCAGTGATCTATCAGAAGACCTAGCCCTCCTGAAACAAATCGCCCAACTTACTCTATTGTAGTGCACATCATGACGAGACCTTGGAGACTACAAGCTGTTTTCCTTTTTAATGAAATTGGGTCCAAGAGGCTAATGGATGTTAGCAAACTGGAACTAGACCAGTCTGAAATGCATATAGAGTGGACATTGTCTAATCAACAGTTGCTCATTGATAGTTGGTGGAAAAATTGTCAGGAAGTATTGTTTGTTCAAGGTTCAGTGAGACACATTCATCTAGACAGTGGATATTTGGTTTCTGCTGTAGGCCAGACTGATACAATGCAAAGGAGATTTTCTTCATACTTCTATGTCATTTCGATGATTCTTGTTGCCATTGTCCTTTCCCTTCGAGTTTCTTTGCAATTATACCATTGCAGTCTGGTGTTTCATTTTCTTTGCCATGGCTTACAGAATAATTTTCTGAGGAATCCAGGACCCCTCCATTGTCACAATGTCATCTGTCTTCCTTTCTCTGCAGACTAACCACCATGTAGCTTTCAGTGCACTCACTCTGCTGCTTATCACATCAAACAGGGACAAGCAGCAATTCCCTCCCTGGAACATGGCTAGAACATTCAAGGAGAACTGGAGCACTTCTAGAAAATTATTAAGTATATTATGACTATTATTTTTATTAAATTGCCTGTCTCAACTCTGCCCAGTTTCACTTGCACTGGACAGTGACCTACCTGAATAGCCTGTCAGAGCTGTAAAACCATAATTAAAATGCCAGCAAGTGAGTTACACAATTTTTGCACGGTGCACGTGCCTTCCCACCAAAAGGATTAATTTTCAGAAGTCATATTTTTTATTGCTCAAGTTCCAGTTTATGTAATTTCATAGTCCTGTAGGCCACTAAGGAGATTTGAAAATTGGTCTGAAATGTGTACTGGTAACAATTTCCCATGTATTTTTTTTTTCTTAAACCACAGTATTTTGGTAAGTCATTTTGATGACTATTTATTAACTGTGAAATTGTTTCAAACACTTAATTGTATCAGAAATTGGAATTAAAAAATATGAAGTGTCTTAGTCCTACACCCTTAAAAAAAACATATATGCACTGTGTGAATTTTTTAGCATTGCACAAATCTATAGGGTTAAGGAATAAACTGGTTTGGCCTGAATACATAGGTGGAATATTATTTCTGTTAGCTGAATAACTACATATAATTACTCTGATCAGGTGTCTAATGTTAATATTTGGTTTAATTTCAGAATTCTCAGTCTCAGAATTTTTACTGAATTTACTAAAAATAAGGTTTGCTGAAAAATATTTGTCCTAGATAACTGCTGGTAGAATATCTGTGATGAAACTATAATGGAAAATGTGTCAGTGAATTTGTCAGGCTAGAAACAACCTCCAGATGATATCATGTTCTTTCAAAAGTGCTAAAGCTCCTTATATTTCCCATTGATTTTTCTTTAAATAACAGGAGCAAGCCTGAAGATGTTAAGCATCTCTACATTTCAGATTGACTTTTAAAAAAATAACAGAATAAAATCTCACAAATAAATCTTCCTCATGTTATTTTTAGCAATTATTTTACTTTGTCATAATACATATATCATCACTTAAATGTAATTAAGAGGGTTAGCAAGCCATAAAGTATCTTTTCTTTTTATTGTGCTGCTGTTGGAAACATGATAATATTAATAGCTCTCACACTATATTTACTTTATGGAAAATATTATCAGACAGTATTACTGATGTAACTTAATAACAGAGAAAAGACATTACAAAGGCTAGATCAGTTTTCTCATGAGAATAATCATTTCCTTATACCTAAAACAACTTCTTTTCCCCCTTCTTTTTCTTCAAAGCTTTGTACTTTAAAAGTCAGAGCTGATAGACCTCATTGATCCATTCAAGCTTCTGTTGCTATTTGTGCATGTCATCTGGCTTCTTAATATTCATATAGCTTGTACACTTGCTTTGGGGTAAAATTCCTGTTTAACTACTCCAGGATGTTTAGCTTCATGACTGAAACCTTATAGTAATCTATTATCATACAGGAAAAAATGACATACTTGTGCTACTTATATATTTAAATTATATGTGTGCTTTTCTCATAAGTGATGGTATGTTACAGTGCCATATGACTTGACGACGTACCATACAGATCAAAGTGGATTTTGCAGCAACATATGAAAGAAATATAGGAAATAAGATGTACAGGGGAATTTATTTTATTTTATATTAATAAATGTTTCTGCATTACTTCTTTTCATACATACTAGGTTGAAGCACCTTTCATACAACCACCGTTCTAAAGTAGATATGTTTCCAGGGAGAGATGTGTGGGCCATACTTCAGAAAAACTTTTAAGTTTTTGTTTAAGTAACTGCAGAATGGGAACTTGCCAGGGACAGCTTCCTGAGTGCCTTCTTGAGAAACCATCCAAGATAAGAGGAGATTTAGAAGCAGAAATAAAGAATGGGAACTGTATGGTAACATATAAGTCAAACATTTAAAAAAATTAACAACTTGACAGATTTTTATTCACTTGAAAGAAATAGGTAAAAATGTCTCTGGTTAGCTGTGTCCTCTAAACTTAAAGATAAAAAGGCATTTGAAAACACAATAACTACAAAAAATTTCATAGGTTAGGAATAAATCTATTGCTACACATAGACAGAAAAATTTGAAGTAGTGACATGGAAGAGTTGGAAGTGTCCACAAAGTAAGGTAATTTGTTACTGTGTTTGGAATTAAAGTTTTTGGAACAAAATATAAAGCATTTGAGGCCCCAGTTGACACTAAAATTAAATCTTTTCTGGTCAACACATCCAGAAAATACATTCCTTTGAACCTACAGTAACTAGAAAAGGAGTTCTCTAAACAAGAGAAGGGCTCAAATCACCAATTTAGAGAAGGGCTGAAGGACATCTCCTGATCTTTCACACCTTTGGAAATAATGAAGTGTTAAGCATGTGCTGAATCATCTCTATAAAATGTAGTTATAAGCAGACTCTTAAACATTTTGTAAATTCATTCCTAGAAAGACTGCATTATGCAGGCATTGTTTTCCAAATTATGAACAAGGCATTACTTTGCCCTTCAAACCAACAAAAGATGAAGCTAGAGGAAAAAGTGGTAGTATTGATGTATCAAAAGTGAAGTTAGGAAAAAAATGAAAAAGAGACCAGGATTTGAATGACTACTGGCTTAATTTCCTTGAAAATCACATTTACAGAGGTTTACGAAGACATGTTCTTTACCCTTGCTCCTGAATCACAAATAATAGTATATAAAACTTTAATTTTTAATCAGGATTCTTAGCTAGTGTTGCATTAAGAGTGGTAGTAATGTTGGAGCTGTGTCTGCATTCAAACACCTTCAATTTTAGCAGATGCTTGGAAGCCGAAGTCTCACATTTCCTTGCAGTTGTCTTTACCAGATAATAATATTTAACATACTTGTCACTTTAATCAGTTGCAAACATATCACACCAGCATTTAAAGACCTACTTCACAATATGCTTTCTAAGAATCATTGATTAAATATCCCATGAATGTACAATAATAGTAGGTATTCTGGCAGCTTGATG
Organism: Eurypyga helias; assembly: GCF_000690775.1. Lineage (NCBI taxonomy): Eukaryota > Metazoa > Chordata > Aves > Eurypygiformes > Eurypygidae > Eurypyga > Eurypyga helias. The sequence continues at coordinate 15,254 of NW_010274054.1, forward strand.
AGTCTGAGAGCTCAGGAAGACTGGGTTTAGTTCCAGATTCAAGCACTGGAGTTAGACAGTACAGAATAATAAGTCTGGGAAGTTATTCAGCTTCTCAAAGATGCATATCTGTCTTAGGCAGAGTGAAACATGCTTTCAGGCTCTGTTTGGTAGCTTGATATATATTAATGCTCATGGGAGATTAGCCACCTAGATCACACATAGACACATGCATTGGTGACTTCTGTGTTCAAGTGTGTGAATCTTGAGCTGCTACAACCCGAGCAGCATCCTATTGCATAAGCAATAGGCATCCCGGGCCACTTGAGATGTCTTAAGAGTGTCAGAATTCATCACAGATTGGCAGATATGGTGCAAGACAAGGAGACCCGCACCTTTCTGCAGATACAGATACTCCACAGCGTCAGCCTGTTTAGCTGAGTCTTTGTGCTCAATAAATTGGTTTAGCTCACATGGTCATTTCAGCTTTGTTAAAGAACTAAACTGGATCACTCTTTTGTCTGCCTCTTTCAAGGACTGTTGCAGTTCAAGGTGGAGTTCATTGCATCCAGCTGTGGTCATATCCTCAAAGAAACCCTTGTAGCTATTCACTAATTGACTGGATGAGACCTTAGGCATCTTTTTCTAGATTGGATGTTGGAGGTACGTTGAGCAGAAGGTTGGAAGAGATCACCCACAGAGCCTTTTAGAACCTGTAGGATTCTGAGGTTCTCCTTACATCTGAACTGACTGCTCTGGGCCGCCCAGTCAGCCACTGAATGGGCACTCAACGGGGGGACATCTGGCAAATTTCGTCACCAACTCGAGGGTGAAGTGAATTGCACCCTTCGTGTGCCTGTTTCTTGCCATTGACCTTAAAGAGAGTGCATAGTGACAAATTCAGATGTAGACAACTGGACTGAAGATCCCTAGAGCGGATCAGGTAAATCCCCCCCTTAATAACTGTATAATCTCTTTCTTCTCAAATTTGTTTGCCCTTGTTAATAAGAAAAAAAATCAGTCTATTTCTAAGGTAGAAATATTTTAAATGCATAATTCTTACATCCATATTAATTTATTATATAATTTATAATACCTTTATTATAGCTAACATACAGGTAGAAAGTGAGGCCATATAAAACCTGTTTCCCTCAGAAATTAACGTTAGTAATATTGTGTGGTAGCAAAGCCTAAGAGAATACTGACAGGAAGCATATTTAATGGTTAGTGAGAGACTTTTTTCCAAACTTTTTTCCCCACTTGCTGTGTGACCATAGGCAAGGCACTGTGCCTCAGTTTATTCAAATGTAAAATGGCTATAATTAATATTCAGCATAATTAATGATCAAGTGCCTTGAGAACATGTGATGAAACAAGCTCTAGAAGAGCAAAGTATTTTTGCTTCAACCTCTTTAAAACTGTATCCCCTTGTCACATATTTTCAAAAAGTCTACAAGTCCTTACTAGAGCTAAATGACTAATTCAAATGAATAATTTATCTGAAGAATTTTGCTTTGTTTTCTCTTTGCAAATTGTTCTCAAATAGACTGCAAAATTCTTGGGCTTATTAGCTATTGCCAAATTATGCACAGATCTCTTCAGTGACTAATTTTGTGTCTGAAGATCACATATTTTTTCTGAAAATGTTAGTAATTTGTTGTTTGCACTGTGCTGGTAGTCCTCTCCTATTATTGAAAAATGTACGTAGTTAATCAATGTAGTCGTATCTGTGTTTAATGATAGTTTATAAATAAATACATATATATGAAAAATTTCTTATTCATGGATTTTAAAGGTCAGAGAGCACAAGGAGACCACCTACTCAGAACATCTGTAGAGTCAGTTTCTCCTGAATTGAGCCTAATAATTTATGCTTGACTCAAAGTGGCAGACTCCTTTCAAGAGGATTTGCAAAAGATTATTGAGAAAAGGAAGCATATTTTCAATAGATTTAAATTCACTATATGGGGATTTTTTCTTCTCCTTCCACTAAGAATCACAGATGAGTAGAAACCATTGGATTAAATTACCTCTTCCATTCATTCTTGATTGGATGATTTCAAGAGGCAGAAAACAATGCACTGATATTGGTAAGTTCTTCCAATACTTCCATGTTATAAACATTCCTTGTGCGTGATATGAATTTGTCAGGCTCCTATTTCCCATTATCAGTTCCTGTTAATAACTTCCTATGCCAGTACTCCCTATGAAAGTACTTACACACCACAATCCATCATCTCTTGATCTTTTTCATGAGCTAAACAGATCCAGTTACTTCAGTTGTTTACTGTAAACATGTTTTTAAGCCCTCAAATAATAGTTTCTTCTAAACAGTCTTGAATTTGTTGACATGCTTTAATATTCTACTGCCAGCCTCAGCAGTGTCATTTATATAGCTAAAGTTCATAGTATATTGATTAAGAACATCCATTTCCTGCTCAGAGATCAGGAGAAATATTATTGTGACTCTTGCCAGACAAATGATGAATCATACATACTTTAAAAAAAGTTTCAGTTACACACACACCCCACACACAGATACACAAATTCATTTTTGTCAATACAAATATTTCATGTCATAAAATGACATTTTTTGTTTAGTATACTTGTGTCTACTTAGTCTATTTAAAATCGGTCAAAATTGACATATTTTTAAAGCAAACTTGTTAATTTAATAGAGAAAAAAAATGTAAAATGAGTAAGTCCAATGGTTTATTTTGTGTGTCTTTGGATGAAATGCAGAACCCAAGTTGTGATCTGTTTGAGCTTCAATTTTTCAAGTGATATTGAAAATGATATAAATAAGTTTTACCTGGCTGTTTATGTGACTTATGATGCTAAGTACATGCATTGTTATTGTTAGAATGCAACATAAATTAAGATGTTTTTTCCCAACTAAGGTTTGGAATTAAAATTAATCTTTCACGAACAATTTATTTTTAGCTACAGGAAAGCAAGAAAGAAATAAGGTGACCCACATCAAACAGAAATAAAAATTACCTTAAAATCAGAAAACAAACACAGTCCAACCCAGAGAGAAATATATTCACCATATACACATCAGGAAAACAGTTTACAGCAAATCTCTGCTCTGTGGCCTCCTCCAGACCCCTGATATTCAATGGATATGCTCATACTGGATTCAGTAGAGTCTGGATCAGTCTCTGAACAGAAGAGTTTCTTGGCATCACATAGCAGGTTATATGAATGGACACTTTCCTTTACTTTGTGCCTTCACCATCTGTTCTGCCCTCTAATTACAAATGCAAAATGAACATAATTAAATATTGGCATCCCACAAAAATAAGCTAGAAGTTATTTCAATGCATATGCATGTTCTTTATTAAATGTAACAAGCATCTGTTTTGTTTTCTTATGTTTTGAGACACAGATAGAGGGAAATTGCTTTTTCCTGACAGAAAGGATATTTTTTATTGGTAAATTGGAATTAAATCCAAGAGGTAACACTTTACAACAGTTGGTAAACTGCAGTTTCTGTAGAGATTTATGCCTGTGTTCTTTTATGAGGAAACACAAAAAGAACAGCAAAAACAGGAAGGAAAGCTCTTACTAAACACTGTTCTGACTGTCTACTAAAATCAAGCTCTCGGTCCAGTTGCCACTGGAGCTGTGTGATTCAGGTAGAAATAACAACTTTTGAGGAAGTATAAGGACTCTTGTTACTTCCCCCTTACAATCAAAGATATTCATGAGCAGGTGCTAATCCACGCTAGTGTCTGCATTCCATAATGATGTAAACCTTCTTTATGCTTAATCTTTGTGAAGAGTTACTTATTAAGTATCTTGGTACTCCACAGAATCTATATGGGGTGTAAGGAAGTATAGCCATCCCTATTTTTCAGTCAGAGGGGAAGCTCAGAGGCATTATGATCTGTATGAACCCTACACTGCAAATATAACAAACAGATATTTCTACACCAGGAAATAAAAAAAAAAGGATCAGGAGTCATCTCTGGGCCTGAGGCCATGTGGCATAAAATGGCTTGTGGCCAGGCTGCTCAGGATTAGAATTCTCTAGAGCTGCATTAGTATTACACAGTACTTGTACACTGTTCTTGTAAATCCTATATTTCTTCAGGGTTCCAGCATCCCAAACCATGACTCATCTATTTTGTGTGATTAGTTAGCTCAGAGTGCCTGAAATAATGAAGGACCATGCTACAGCCTGCCAGATGGATGTACTTATAGCTTGAAACTAAGGCCATGTGTAGCATGTCCTAGGGATAACCAAAAAAGAACGTGACTGGTGGTCAGCACAGATTCTCCTGAAATAGCGTTGGAGTGTTTTGATTAGGATAAGGTAAACTTGCTGCCAGTCTGTACAATGTCCTCTTCAGAGGACTGAGCTGTCCTCCAAAGCATGCCTGGTGTTCTGTCAGAGCTGAGGGGTCTGGCCCAAAAAGCCTGGAAGGAGGTGATGTGCCCCAGGAGCTCAGTGGCTTGCACACAGCATAGTTACTGTACCCATTAGGACTAGACCTATAGGAGAAGTCAGTTGCTACAGCAGTTACACTGCAATAATGATCAGGCCTTTGGTCACTTGAGTAATTCAAAGTCCTGTATTAGAACCATGGAGTCCCTGCAGAAGCCTGAGGGAGATTGAGGCATCCCTGACTGGGATATGCAAAATACAGCCTGCCCAGAGCTACCTAGGCTACTCAGGATAGCTATGTGGAGAAGTTTGTTTTAAAATAAACCGCTCTCTGACAGTTAATTTCTGAAATCCAGGCTTCACTTTGAATTCATAGACATGAATCCTTTCCAGTAGCATTATGCCAAAACTCTTCATCACATATTTCATACTAAGCATTTACTACATAGACTGGACTAGAAGTGAAGCGTCCTTGTTCCAAGGCTGTGCTTCACCATAAAGACAAAAATATTTTTTTTTTCTCTGTTCCCTGTCTACACAACCTGGACAGAAGCTGCTTGATATAACAAAAGAATCCACGAGAGTAGGTTAACTAGAGCATCTTACTTTGGGAGGCATGGCCTACAGTGACCCTCAAGTAGACAAACACTCCTACAGTTTAGTTCAAGCCTCCAACAGCAAAGCAGTTGGGTAATGTTACTACAGCCCATGTTTGCTGCAGTTCTCGACACTTCATGTTGGCAACACCTAACCACTCTGGACTAGCATGAAAAACCCAGGAAAAGAACCTGGTGGTTATGTTCCTGTGGGACTCTAACATAAGTTAGAGAAGATTATCAGCATGGAACTTTCTCTTTTGGAGGCAGGGGAGTGCACCACCTTGCAATTCTGGTTTGGTTTTGTCTTCACTGTTTTTGACATACACCGGCAATGTCTTGTTATTAACTGAACTGAATGACTTCTCAGTGAGCATGTGGATGGAATACACTATGTTGTAGGCTAGGTGATACACATTTCAGGACTGGTGTGTAAACTGCCACCAGCAAATATGGCCTGAGTCCTGTTTTGTCAGTGAACTCCCACAGGTTGTCCTTTTCTGGGGATGTTAATGAGCAGCTCCACATTGTCAAGACTTCATCAGCTCGTGGCTTCTCCAAAAGCAGGTCATGAGGCACTCTCAGTTGTTTTTGATTTGCCCTTATTTCAAGTCTAAAAATTGGGTCTGTAGTCCAATTTTGTCATTTGGGCTCCCTCTAGAGCCAAATGAGGAAGACAGATGCTCTACTGAAGATGGTCTTGGGTCACAAGATATGTGTCCAAGACAAATAGGGTGACTCACCCAACAAGTATAGAGAGAATCCTGGTCATTAGCTGAGCCTAGATGCCTAAAACTGGGGGAGAGAAAAAATGCTCATATACGTTTTCCTAGTGAAAACTGAGGAATATTTCAAGATAGTCCGGGGCTTTAAGATAGAATACAGTTCAGTAACTGTGATTATTGGTGTATTTAATGCTAAAGCAAGCAGTGCTAGATCTTTTTGTGAATTTTCTGCTGGTATAAAGTCAGTGGTAGTTTGAATGTGTAAGACAGCCCCCGTGGGCAATTGAATGGGATTCTTCTCTTCCTTGACCACCTGTTGAAAATTGACTGTGATTATTATACTACTGCAATTCTCTTGCAAGTTGATCAACTTTTTTAATATAAATGTCTAATTTAAGAATTTCATTAAAACCAAACCTTATCTCCAGATTGAATATAATATGAATATTATATTCACTATAAATGAAAGTTATAGCAGTGAACAGGTATAAATTTCTCGTATCTCCCAGACTATTTTTTTCAAGGAAATCTCTTCCACATCTGCTGACCAGAGTTCATAGAAATCCTATAGAAAGGCTAAGCAATATTTACTTCAGAAAGTTCATATGGCTGATGTATATCTGGTGGCAGGCGAGAGGGAGTGTAATAGAGATATGAAATATGCTTTTAGAAGGAGGTGTGAGATGCAAAATTCATATCCAAGACACCCCACACCATTATGATGCTCAGAATCCCAGTCGCCTTTTCAGGCACTCCTAAAATGTTTCAGTATATGCCCTTCAGTGTTGTTTTTAAACATAGTGGTTGTCTTGGGGAGGATAACATAAGATTGGTAGTGTACCTCACACAGTGTGAGGAGGAAAGAGTTTGTTTTTCCTAGAGTCCTGTTGAAGTGTTAATTTAAAGAAGCAATAATGTCAATCTTATTTTAAACATTCTTTCCCCCCATGGCAGACTTCTATATTAAGACATTTGGGTAATTGACCAATATTACTGTAGCTCAGCAGGCATTATTTGCTTTTGGTAAAAGGATACCATAGTAAATTTCAACGAGAAGGAGTTAAAAAAAAAAAAAAAAAAAAAAGTAAAAATGAACAGACCTAAATAAGACTTGAATATGAAAGGAAAATATAAACCAGATGGGAATGATGGAGACACGTTTTCATATCTTTCTTTTCTTTTAAGATTGGCTTAAAAGTTTCCCTTCACTGCATTGGCTTTCTGCCACTGAGTAACATGAGGCAACATATTTGTTCAGCAGCAGCAGCTGGGAACTATTCATTGGCTGTGTATTGCCAGCCGGCTACACTAGGGCTGGATTCAGTGTTCAATGAAGTTCAGTGGGAACATTCCCACTGCTTCCCATGGGCGCTGGAGCAGGTGCTGGAGGGGAAGGCCTGGTTTCCCTGAAGTTGATGGCAAAGCCTTTGGTGAGGCCAACCTGCCCTTGGGTCCTGAAGACAAACCTGACAACTCCTCTGTCAGTCTTATGGGGAAGGAGAGGGGAAGCCTTCCTGTTTCTTCTGTGCTATTGTACATGTGTCTGATGGTTAATAAGTTGGAGAGCTGCAAAATAAGTAACTGTAGGGCTGGTTGTAACTGTGCTGGACAATTCATCCCTCTTGCACCCACTAACAACAGAGAAGAATTTTTGTCTCCCTTTCTGCTCCTCCTAATTAAGCCGTAGCGACCGTTGCCGCTCTGGGGCTTTTTCTTCAAGTCATTGTTTCTTGGTGTGGTTTTACTGACACATGAAAAAGCTCAGGGGCAGGAGTCGCATGGTGTTTTCTACTGAAGCTTCAGCTTTAAAGATGGGACTCAGACTGCTTCACTCTACTGCTGACAATTTAGCAAATGGTCCATGTTATGCCGCTTTGATCTTGTGAAAGTTTTCAAAAATTTCATCGTTGAAGAAAGCTACAGGCCCAACAGATCCCCCAGTTCATTAGCAATCCTTTAGCAGTTCCCAACAATTAGAGCTGTCAGCCAGCCGAACTCCGTTCGGAGGCCGCGCATTCAAAATCCCTGACTAATGACTTGGTAAAAAGACTTGACAGTGTGTTGCAATTTGTTATAATTGAATCTAAGCTGCATCAGCTGTTTGAGGGGCTGAAATGTTTTCAAACATTACACTGATTTAAATTAATGCCACAAAAATATTCAGAAATCGTGTCTGTCAGATTCAGTGCTAATATTCATGTTCTCTTCAGATATGAAGAAGACATTTCATCACCATTTGAAAGCATTGTCAAGCAGGCAGTTTAAATTCCCCCCTTTCCTCCCCCCTTAAGTGAAAAATAAGTTGATAATCATTATATTCATGAAAGCAAAGTGCTTGGTAACTGGAATGAGATGGGGTAGATGGGAGAGGCCTCCTGAACTATGAGACCCTGGGGAAGTAAAATCTGAAAAGCCCATTACAAATAATAATTTTTTACTTTTCAATATGAAACTTCCGAAAACTTAAAACCAATTCCACAGCAACTGGTGGAGGAAGTTCAAAAAGAAGAATCATCTTTTCTAGCTCACTCTCAGCCTTTATTTTAACTGTGGGCATATAAACTGAACAGTGGGGCATTTGTCAAGCAGACTTCCAGCACAAGCTCTCTGGTTAAAAATTGCATCTGCTTTCAGAATACCTTTCACTCAAATAAGGTGGGATGACATGAGATATCAAGACAGCTATGCTTTCCAAATAAATCGTTTGCTCTGGTTTTGTAATCCTCTGTTAGTACTAGAAAGCTTTCCATTTACACTGAGTGGGACTCAGATGGTAAGCACTGAACCTGAATTTTCCTAATACTCTAGAGTCTAAAAATGGAGTTTAGACTCCTCGTTCCATGTACATGAGGCTACTTAAAAGTCAACTCCAGACAGCGTTTGGGACTTAGCCCATCCTGAAAGTCAAGACAGTTTGGATTCAGTGGCTTTTCTCTCTCTTGAAGTACAAAACAACTTGAGTGGACAAAATAATGAGTTAAGATTTAATCTGCAGAAATATCAGTACTATAAAAGTCACAGATGCAGCACATTTCTTCCTAATATACCTATGTAATTTAGGGTGAGCTGGGACAGTACAGGTTCTAGTTATGATCACATTACTTTGCCTAACAGACAAGAAAACTATTGACAAACCCTAGCATAGAAAGGACTAATTAAATTTTCTGACCCAGAGAAATGGATTGCAACAGACTGTTAACACCAGTTTTACTCCTTTAAGGTTCTGAAAATCGTGGCACTTGCCTGACCCAAGGTGGATGTCTACTGGATACATACCCAACTCTCAGCTGGTCAATGGAAATAACTGATGGGAGCAGTTCATCTCTTCACGAGGCTGATGAACTAATGTCTCAGCATTTTCATTACTGGGGTGTGAAGGGTAGAAAGCTGAGATAATCTCAGTTCTTAATCAGGAATTGGATGTTCTTAAAAAACTGGTTGATTACAAAAGCAGGTGAAAAAAAGAAGTAGACAGACCCAACTCTGTATCTCTTCACACTGATAAACTTCGGAACTCTCGCTTCTGCTTTTCCAGGCTCACATCTGTTATCTTACCCATTGTATTATGAATAATCCTTAACATTAGTAACTATATTTTTCTCTATATTTTCTATTAATATTGTGGACTTTTTTAATAGATTGTAAGGAAGGTCTCAGAAGAGTCTCCAGTGCAAACGCAAAGACCCTCTGATACAAGTATATAAATATGCCTGCGTTACTTTAGAGGTAATGTAACATACTTTTTATTTCTTACAAAGTTTTACACATGTAGACCTCTATATTTTTTTAGATGGTATGTGGGGAACTCGAACCTTATTAGTTATTCTTTGAGTCTTGTCGATTTCACAAATGAGTGTGGCTCATAAAACTCTCTATATAAAGAAGCCTGCTATGAAATACATGATTATTAAAAAATGTCAACAGTCAGCTTTGACTTTTTATATTTCAGCATTCCCAGGTTTTACAAAGATGTGTATTCCAGGCTCCATGGTTAACATTAAATAAATCACAGAAGAATATTTCACTAATATATCTTATATTTATTTCACATATCCATTTTCTTTAAGTATTCTGGACCTGATTCTATTAGGCAGGTGTAATTTCAGGAATGCTGATATATGGCCCTTATTGAGAACTTAAGGCTGTATTTATTTCAATAACTTGATCTATTGAAGCTAGTGCTCTACACTCCCTCTATAGTCACAGAAGCGTGAGAAGCACCTCCAGACACTGATTTGCCTCACTACCTATCTTAGACAACCATCTCCAGATGCTGCTCCTGCCACAGGCATGTTGTTCATTCAGATGCTTTGCAAGGTCAGAGAACACTGCAGCTTTTCAAATGCTGATACAGAGAAAATTCCACAGATAAAATCCATGAAAATTTTTGCTCCTTAAATCAACTTTCTGTATTTTCGTACTATAAGCTTGCCAGGAGTTGCCCTCTAATTCCACCAATGTTTCATGACAACATCTTACTTCATTTTCGTGGTCATCTTTAGTTTATATGAAGCCATGATACTGAGCCCACCCCAAAGATAATGCTGCAATAAAAAGAAACCAAGTGTCTGAAAAGTGGGCACGTACACAAGACTCTCTAACTCATATTTTAACATTTTCGTTTTAGTCTCATTCTGGTATACTTTGAGTGCCTAACAACATCTGCTGAAGTCAGAGGGAACAGCTCCATACTCATGTGCTTACTAGTACGAAGTCTGAATTTAGGTATGACAATGTGAATTAGGTGGCTTGATATTATGTGCTATTTGATAAATATATAAAAGGTGAGATTTCTTCTTTTATATTAGTCATGCCTTATCTAGGATCCCTCATACTAGTTACTTGCTGCAGTCCCCACAGAGTCCTTGAATCCCTACTGTGAAGTGCTACCTTTTAATTATTTCTAATGTACTTTGATGTTTCTTCTTTTCCTTTATTCAGTGAGAAGCTTGTCTGCTCAAAAATGTAGAGAGCTTTGCTTTTTCTTCCAGTGCAAATCAAAACATGTAAACTAAAGTAAAAACTGATTTAGAAAGGTGGGAGAATGGGAATGTTAATTATCCAAAGGTGTGATATCTCCAAAAAGAGCCAAGTCACAAAAGGGTTATCCATTTAACTTAAATAGCCAAGTTAAACAAGACACAATTGGGGTTAATTTAGCTTTCCAGGCTTTCATAAACTCATACTTGGGAGGTCGAAGGAGGGAAGTCAATTAGCCCCAATTGTGTCTTGTTTAACTTGGCTGGGTGAATCACTAACCCTTTTGTAAGTTGGCTCTTTTTGTAGCTATCACACCTTTTGTATGACTGAAAAGTTTTCTAACTTGCTTTTTTATTGACGCCAAATATTTTTTATCAGATATCACAGTTTCTTTGGGGTGGTGGTTTGATAGCAGCCTAATTAAATAACAAGAATGCATTCACTCATTTCAGTGCTCAGTGAAAACAAATAAGTATGGATAGAGCTTTGAATGAAATCACATACTCAACAGTCTTTGTATTCATAGATTTCTGGAACAAAGCCAAGTGCTTAATTCACAGGACTGTATGCAGCAGTCAGTGAAACCTGTCTGGAATGCCCATGTGCTAAATTAGACACCCAAAGAAGCATCAACACTCTCATGAATGTGACAAAACCAACATAGACAAACACCTAGTTAACTTTGTTAAAGATGCCACTTACTTGGAAAAACATGTCCTTTTACTTTTAGGACTCTTGGTGGAGCAACTTCTTGAATTTTAGTAGTGCCAGTTGTTAGATCATTTTTTTTATTCAACACGCTTCTGTATTCAGTCTTAGCAATTGTTTCTACAAATATCAATAAC
>NW_010274055.1:0-6223 GCF_000690775.1 Eurypyga helias
TGATTCTATGATTCTATGATTAAGTGTCCAAATGTGGCAAAACTTTCAGAAGAGCAAGAGCTGTTGCAAACTCTTGTAGAAAGTAAATGAGGAGTTAGTCAGCAGTACAGACGCCTGAAGAAAAGGATGCAATGGAAAGAAGGCAATTTGGTTTGAATGTAATTATAAAAAAATTTTGTTATCAATTAATTAGTGTGTTATCCTACTTAATGTATTTTGTTCACTTCAGAAAATAATGACATTTGACAAAGTAAATGGTGAGATAGTTGTGCTAACCTATGTTGAGTTGCTGGTGAAAAAGAAGTCACAGTGTTTAGTTCTAATAAATATTGAAGGCAGTAGGAACGCTTTCTAAATTGTATTAAGTATTTAGACTAGGACTCTAGCATAAAGCGTGTACTGCTTAAGCCTCCAAATAGCTTCATCTCATATTCTTTACATATGTCAGTGGACATATTGTAAGATCCTATAATTCTAATTTTTTCTAGATCCCCAGAAATTTATAAACCATAAACAGCCAACATAGACTTACATGGCCTTTCTGTAATAGTTTTCCAGTATGATATAAGAATTATATATTGTGTTTCTTCATATTTAGCGATGAAAAAAAAAAAAATTATACATCATATATCTCTACTGATAGGTCTAAACTCTCATCTAAGAGTTCATCTCTTCTCTGCAGACAACACGTACTTTACCTCTAAAAATGGTCTATCAGAATTCTACTTGAAATACTATAGAAAATTATAGACTTTGAAATAGTCAAAGCAGTCTTCTGATTTGTATGTTGCTCACCTAGTTGTTTTTTTGTCACCCCTTAATCTTTTGTTACATAAACAAAATGATTTTACAATATATTCATCAAATTGCTTGAATGTTTCTTAGATGTTTTATTTTTTATTCTGTTCAACAACTAAAAAAATATCTCTTTTCCAAAGAATATGATTATTATTGTATTTAGAATAATTTCAAACAAAACTTATTTTGTCTTTGATTTTCCCATTGTAATTTGAATTGCATAACCCGAGGCACAGGGAGTCTGTATCACAAAAATTTAAACTTGTATTTTTGCCCTTTGCCAAAGGTGAACAAGCTTTTATGTTTACCATATCTTTCTCCTGCGCAGTATGATTTGATGGAACTCCATACTTAGTACTTGTCATATTTTCTATTTTCAACTATTGCATGACTAGATGGAGAGGGGATTTTAGAAGACATATTTAGATCTTTAACTCCATCTTCAAACATACTAGAAAATTTCATGAATTCACCTAATGAAATATTTTTGCATGAAATAAATTTAAATAGTAATTTGAAAATAAAAAAATGGACTATTTAACAAATTATTAGCATATTGATAATATTCAGTAACATTATAAAAATAAACAAGTGCTTACATTATAATATAGTTAATTAAATGTTCAAATAATCTATTAGTTTATTTCAAAATAACACCTACTATGGTTGGATACAGAGTTAAGTATGTAGAAAAGTTCACTTTTATTGTTGCCACAGTACATTTAAGATTACTGCCATCATCTTTGTTTTCTCAGCATCTAAAAGTGCTCTATAAGGAAGCTAAAAATGTTCTATAGAGGTATGAATTTAAAACCAATGTAGTTTTTTATGTGCAAAATTTACAAGAATGGCTTTCTTTTCCAGCTCAAAGATCAGGTTTGTCTTGTTTTGTATGTATATTTTTTAAAGCTATTTTTAAATGGCAAAATAAATCACTTTATTCTAGCTACTAATTACCTCATCTTGCAGGAAGTTTGTCAATCTCTTTATTTTAAAATAATACTAATTCCACTAAGGAATCTGAAATGCAAACAGAATAATAAGAACAAATTAAGGAGGAATTTTCAAGAGTTTGATTTTCATTCTCCACATCAACTCTTTTATATTACATCAAAGCTTGTACATATTACAGAGTTACTTCTTTGGTAAGATATTGAGATAAATCATTCCTTTAAATACCTGGTTTTCGCATATTTGTAGAAAGAAGCATACTAAACTGTCATTAAAAAATATTCTTCAGTAAGAGATTGATGTATTTTTGCTACATACGCTGAATATGGTATACTGGTTGTGTAGAAGGACCCTTTCGTGGGGTATCTGACTGAATCAGTTACCCTGACCGAGTAGGTTAAGAGGTTGCATTTCACAGGTGTTGCCAGAGCCCAGGCAAAGGAAGATGACAGATTCAGCACAGAGCATCTGCTAAAATAGAAGGCACCCCTGAGACCCACCAGCATGAGAGAAGGTAAGTGCTGGGGAGGGTATGGACCTGTGCCCCTGCAAGCTTGCAGGGGAGCGGGCTGCTGCTAAGCATAACACATGACTGCTTTGCCTGTCCTTAGTTTCCACTATTCACATAAGGCTTGTTTCCTTAGCAAGAAAAAGGATGGCTGTTTTGATTCGTGTCTCATCATGCCACTTAACGATTTTTCCATGAGTCGTAGGAGACAGCCTTGCTCTGCTTTTGCAAATTAGCAAGCCAGGCAGGGGGTCACAGTAAGACAACGTGACAAGTAAAACAGTTTCTCCCCAGGATACCATCGAAATTAATATACTGAGGTTCAGAAAGCAGATGGTTACAGGATTCAGTGTGGAGGAGAAAAATAGCTGCATTTCAGTGGTGATCCTCCTGTTACCCTTCCAGTTTGTGAGCAGGAACATATGCTGCTTTAAACTCTGGTGTCTTTGGATCCACACTGTGGCTGCATCCAAACAGAAGTCAGGAGGAAGTAGAAAGTTGAAATTAATGACAGCATCCCAGAATCCCCTCTCCCAATGAGAATGCATAGGCGACATTGAATAATGAGCTTTAATGTAGCTTATTTTAACAAGGTGACGGTCAAAGACACGCAGCGGGGAAGGAGCAACTTCATGCACTTTTTGTATGGAGTCCACCCATCTGAAAAGCAGCTTGGCAGAAAAGGACGTGGGGGCCACGGTGGTGGACATGTTGAACATGAGCCAGAAATGTGCCCTTGCTGCAAAGGTGGCAAATGGTATCCTGGGCTGCATTAGGAGTAGTGTTGCCAGCAGGTTGAAGGCGGTGATCCTTGCCCTCTACTCAGCACTGGTGAGACAACACCTGGTGTGCTGTGTCCAGTTCTGGGTTCCTCATTGCAAGAGACATAGGCATACTGGAGACAATCCAATGAAAGGACACAAGAATGACTAAGGCTCTGGAGCATCTGTCCTGTGAGGAAAGGCTGAGAGAGCTGGGACTTTTTAGCCTTGAGTAGAGAAGGCTTGGGAGTGGAGAGGAGTGTGTGTAGATCTTACCAATGTATATAAATACCTGAATAGTGGGTGCAAAAAGTATGCAACCAGGCATTTTCAGTGGTGCCCAGTGACAGGCCAAGAGGCAACGGACTCAAACTGAAGCATGGGAATTTCCATCTGATCATAGGGAAACATTTTTGATTGTATGGGTGCCTGAGCACTGGGACAGGTTGTCCAGGGAGTTTGCAGTGTCTTCATCCCTGAATATATTCAAAAGCCATCTGGAAATGGTATTGGGCAACAGGCTGTAGATGGCTCTGCATCAGGAAGGTGCTTGGCCAAGACCTTTAGGTGTTTGGTCCAACTTCAGCCATTCTGTGACTTCACTGCCAGGCAGCGTTTTGCCCTGCCTTACACAGGCTTTTCCCAGGGCACCGCCATGGTGGCTGTAGGGCATAACCATGCCCTGCAGTGGGTCCATTGGAGGCAGCTGGAACTGGTTTTGGCCAGGTTAGGGCAGCCCCAGCTGCCCCTGCCAGAGACTACCCTGCAGCTCCCCCTGCCAGTCCCTGGGCATGGACAGCCAATGTACCATGAATTTTTTCCAGTTAGGATTTTTCATCTATTGTTTAATATTTTTAAGTATGTGTTTATTACCATTTTTCCTTATTTATTTTCATTAGTGAAAAGATGGATAATAAGTTTATCTAGATGAAAATTACAGTACAAAGCAATTTTGGAGGTTGTCTGGATTATAAATAGTGCTAACTGAAGAGGAGCTGCTGCTCAAGCTAGTAATCATATAGCAGTCTGCTGTCTTACACCTTTTCCACTTCACCCTCCTGCAACCTCTGCATGCCCTTTCACAGCTCAACTCCCACATTTTTGAAACTACAATAAATCCACTAGGTCCAAGGGTCTTAAGTTCAGCTCTGTATCTATACTCATAGCAGAAAAATACAAATCACTAGATTTAGCAGTCAATGAATTCTGCCTATCAACCAAACCAGCAAGATCTCATAGAGCTGGGTGAAAATTTCATGTTCCTTAAATCTTTAAATTTCTGTTTTCTAGAAAAAGAGAGAGACTGGTCCTATTTAGCTTATCTAGGCATGGGCTTCAAGGAGGCATGTGACTGGAAATATTTTTTTCTCTATAAAGTCCTTCTACAAGCATAGAGTAGCAAAAGATAATAGAATTGTAATTTTAAGAATATCTGTAAGAATATTGACACCTCATTCAGAGAAGGAAAACAAAATTAAGGGTCAGTTTTCAAAGGACTTTTTTTCAATATACTGTGTAAGAAATGTTACTGACAAATAATTTTTTTCTTACATATCAAACCATGCTTTTAATTCGAAACATAGGTAGAAGTATATTTACAAAAAAATTTCTGTCTCAGAAAAGATCAGTTATTAATTTAAATACATACCTGTGTATAAAATCTATGCACTCTGTGTGCAAAACAACTTCATACAGAGGCACAAAATATGCGAGTGATCAAGTTACTGAGGATTTTTCACAGAGTTGCACATATAAGGGCAAAACCACAACTTAAAATACAGAGATTTCTATCTGGAGAGGGACACATAAGCTTCTCTTTTCCTTGATCCTAAGGGAATACAAATCTCTCCCTCTCTCAGGAGAGTCCTACTGTATTGACATTGCCGGCTGAACGACCTCTGTGGCACCAAATGAAAACAGAGCACAGTCCACCCATTCTGCTGTTCACTAAGTGGTGCCTTTCTGTAAGATAATTATTTCAGAATTAAGATGGTCATACTCACTAGCATTCTCTCTTACAATGGCAGGCAGCTTTAGGGGAAATGACACAGTCCACAGAGGAGGAAGAGCTAACAATGGAGAAGAGAATACCTTTCTTAGGATACCCAGCTCAGCCAAAGTGACTACTCAGTACAGAATTATTTTCAGCAACTTTGTGTACCAGCAGTGTATTTCAGCTGTATATCCACTACATAAAGATTAAGATCTGTAATTAATGTAAATCACCACTGACATTAAAGGAACAGAAGTTATCCATGAAGACAGAGAGAGGTAATAATAAAACCAAATAAAATGCCACAAAACTTTGTTGAACATTATTCAGTCCTCTGAAAGACTACATTAAAAAAATGGACCTTCATTTCACATCCTAAGAACTATGGAAAAATAATTAATATTTTTATAATTTCATGTCCTATATGGACTTGATTCTGAAATGTAATTGTGATTATGGATGCATTTTTATTTCAATGCACATCAATATTAATACTGAGATATACAGAGCACACACTGAGAGGATAATTTTCCCCTCAAATGTGCAAATCCTATTACAATATTTGTCTAAAGACTGGATTAATATTGAGTTGGTGCTTTTGCTAGCTCATCGTAATTTTATCAGTGCATATACTTGAACTATGAGAATGCTAATGAGTCACACAGCAGGCACTACATGTTATAATGGAGTCCAATTACATTTGACTATCCAAATATGTTTCGAATTTCAAAGACAGTTCCCATCTGACTACTTTTTCAAGAAAATGCCTAGTTACTAAGTCTTCATCTACTTCAAAAAGAAGGGGTTTAAAATGCTGAGTATTAAACCATATTAACTCATTTAATTTGTACCTAATTGGACCATAATAATTTTTCTTTCATTTTTCACATCATCTGACTCTTTTAAAATAAATTTCTTACAGAAAAGGATCCAGAACACATATTGTTTATTTTGATAATGAATTCCACATTTTCACCTTTGCTCCATAGCCAGTCTCATGGAGGACTGAAAGAGAGATTTCTCTATCAAGATGCTTTTCTGAAAAGGTTCAGGGTCTTTTTTAGCACTGACCTGTATTTTGTTCTTTCTTAAATGAAGATAGCACAAGTTCACCTTCGTTTATTTACATTTCAAGAAGTAATCTGTCCATCATGTTTACTAGAGCAAGTAACAAGTCTGATACTTGTCTTGTTGTGCTGGGTTCAGCCAGGA
>NW_010274056.1:0-259 GCF_000690775.1 Eurypyga helias
TGTGCGTGTGCATGTGTGTGTGCGTATGCGTGTGTGCGTGCATGTGTATGTGCACGTGTGTGTGCGTGTGTGTGCATGAGCGTGTGTGTGCATGAGCGTGTGTGTGCATGAGCGTGTGTGCGTGCGTGTGCATGCACGTGTGTGCATGTGTGTGTGCGTGTGTGTGCATGTGTGTGTGTGCGTGTGTGCATGTGTGTATGTGAACGTGTGTGCATGTGTGTGCATGAGCGTGTGTGCATATGTGCATGTGTGTGCGCGT
>NW_010274056.1:609-983 GCF_000690775.1 Eurypyga helias
CGTTCCTGCATGTGTGCGCGTGTGTGCATGCCTGTACATGTGTGTGCATGAGCATGTGTGCATGAGCGCGTGTCCATGAGCGTGTGTGCGAGCGCATGTGCACATACACGTTTGCATGCGTGTGCGCATGAGCGTGTGCCTGCATGTGTGCCTGAGCGTGTGTGCATGAGCATGTGCATATGTGTTCACGCTGCACAACAGCGTACATGCATGTCCGTGTAACGCTACAGGGGGTCCGTGTAACGCTACAGGGGGGGCCCAAGTGTGCTTCGGCGGCACCGTGGGGTGGGGTGGTGTGAGACGGTGTGGGGGGGCACGTACACACATTCCCGCGAGGCACAGGCAGCCTGTGTGCGCACACACGCGTGTGCATT
>NW_010274057.1:0-3755 GCF_000690775.1 Eurypyga helias
TGGCTGGAGTTAAACCACAACAGTAGGAAAGGTGGAAGATTCGGGGTGGAGCACAGAGCAAGGTGATGGTGGCTTTTTTTTTTTTTTTCCTAATTTCCCCCAGAGCTTTCTTATGGTTGTGCCTGAATGTCTGCATAGAGCAAGATATCCTCCAAAACTTTATGGTCCAGAGCATGCCATCATGACCTGGAGGCTCTTTGCTGACTGTCAGAGAGCCCAAACTCCAGTCTTTTGGTAGAGGTATAGCACAGAGTCAGTAGAACAAGTCAGTAACGCACAAGTGCGTAACTACTGACTGTAGGAGAAGGACGTTTAATATTGGTGTCCATGCATACATGTGTAACAAAATTCTAGGAAAAAATTGCTGCCTAAGATGAAACACCTTTCTTACTCATGCTTTTGTCTTAAAAATACAGACCTTTGGCAAAGAATAAGCCCTTACAGCCAGTTCCTACATAACAGCACTTCCAGATTCTCCAAAAGAGTTATTCAAGGACAAAGGAGTTGTTACTTTCTAGAAGAAATCAGGAAATGTAAAAGGTAGTCAAGTTTAGGTTTCTACAACCCTGGAAGTAGAAAGATTAGTAGCATCAGAGAAGCTCATCAAAGCAGGATGTTTTTACAACCCACTTAAGAAATGACAATTCCAAATTTGGCTTTCAAGTCAGTATTAATAACAGTCAGGGACCAAAACAGCTGATATGGAAGAACACTTTTCCTTTATATCACAGTCCTTCAGATTGTGAATTATAAGGTTCATATTTTTGCAATATCAAAAAGTCCAGCTTTTCCAGTGTGATATGGTCACACATTTTGAGTTGCAAAACCTTTGGGTCATTATTGGTATACATGAACAAATAGATAAAGATCCGCATTTAGATTAACTGTGTAGTCAGTAAAACTGGTTGCATTAACTTCACAAGTTTAAAATAAAATCATCACAGTCAAGTTGTAAATTAGTTTCTCCATAACTGACACAGAACTAGTGAGAGTGCGATGTGATTTTATTGATCTTCATATAGGATGGTTGGAGAGTTCACCTATGACTGACTATCAAAACAAAAATAAGCGTGGGACCCTTTATCTCACAGTATATTACCATTCATTTTCTGCCGATCAAACAGTTAGTAAGAGGATGTATATTTGAACAACATGCATTTAAGAAAATCGAAGCATAATGACTCACATTTAATATATTTAGCCTTTAATCACACATAACACATAATGATGCCTAAACCTCCAGATTTTCTTTACACTTAACACAATAAATATTCTGAACCAATTCATTACATTGTGGTGTTTGATGGAAGCTTTTGAAGGAAAAAAAAAATTAGCCCTTCCATCTCCCTCAGAAGTGTCAGCTCAGATGAGACCCCAGAGAATCATTTTTGCAATGCAGGCCAAATGGCGTAGAGTCTATTTGGGTCCCGAATCAATTAAGACCAACACAACATCACATGCAAACATACAAAGCCAGTGTCAACATCTGCGTAGCTCTTTTAGCATCCCTTTTGAGCACGTTTTGCCTTTACAAAAGAAGGCATGCTCCACGGTTTAGGAAACTTTTTTTGACATGATACCACTAAAACACACTACATGAGAGAACTCATATACTCTAAAGACTTCCTAAAGCTATAGAAATTCATGGGTTTGATAGATCAAATTAAAAGATCAGTTAATTAAGCCTGCCATGTTTAGGCAGTTTGTAATTTTTTTGTTTACTAATTGTGCATACACACCCAGTACAAGTAATAAAACATTGTCTTGGTAGATTTGATGTGTTTTCGTATAATTTGAAAAATGCTTGTATGCATTGACAAGACAGGGTGGAGCGTGACCATGTGCTTCCTTATTTCCCGTAACACTGCTCAAGCAATAACCACCAATGGATGCTACTGGTCATGATGGCTGCATCTCGCTTAAAGTGGACTCGGGGATACAGATAACACCACAATAGCCAAGGGTTGGTTTGAGCAATGTGCCTACCTAACCACAGTGCTGGTCAATGTCCCACTCAAGACACATTTGGAAAAAACCTACCATCTGTGGTTGTTAGGAAAATATGGCCATCGTAAGTCAATCATCTTACTCCATAAATAGTGACACTCAAGAGCACTTTGAGCTCTCTTTCCTGCATGGTAATGAGCTGCATGCCTATTAAGTTTATGCCTGCTGCAGAGATCCTCTACTCCTCGATACTGAGAGATTCCTTGCTGCAACAGACTTGGTAGTGACTAATTCCTTGCTAGACTTTGTAAGCTTCGCTAATAATATGGGCATAAGCTGTTGACCAAGTTTGGGACTATGCTTGGATCCAGTGGCACCTAGACTCCTCTGAGTGGGCGTTTAGAAAGCAAGGGGGGTCCTCTCTGAACCTTGAGACTCAACAGGAGGGTCTCCCTGACACATCAGCTTACCCTGTCCACTATGCAGTAAATAATCAAGCTCACCTTGCCACTGAATCTTGTTAAACCACTGCTGCATTTACCATCAAACTTTGTTAAATCACTGGTTTATATCAGTAGCATATTGCTGCTTCTTTTTTACAAATGAAATACATCACTTCATCAGCCAAAATCGGTGTAATCAGCAGGTTGGTAAGTAGTATCACCGATTATTTATGAAGACATGGAGTGAACCTGAGTCCCAATTTCTCAGAAGAGTGGGTTTGTGACAAATGACATAATTGGGAAGCCATGGAAGAGCACCTAGAGGTAACTAGGGGCTGTACAAAGGATAGAAAAGGGTAGTTGTCAAGTACCTGTTTAGAAGCTGCATATCAAGAAAGGGAGAACAGAAATAGAAAGTAGCAGGACCTAGAGAAAGCAATAAAAGGTAGAAAGGCAACTGACTTGCTACTGTCTTTCAAAACTGAACAACTGCAGAAACAGTTACAGGAGGAAAAGGAAAAAGGTCAAAAATTAGGAGAAATTGTTGAGATTACGTTTAGGAAGTGTTCCCACACTCCTGACATTGTACAGATCAGGAAACTAATAGTATCCCGTGAGGATTGGCATGGAGACATCTGGGATGATCCCGATGATAGCGAGCCAGTGGAGACGATCCTTTGCTCCCCAAGAATCCTCCTGAATATGAAGCCAGAGCTGTTGTTAAAACAGAAATAACTGTGGTAGCTCAGGGTGGTCAACTGTGACATACTACGTGAACCATCGCCTGGGGTCTGTTTCAATTGACAAATTTGCAAGATATGGCAGAGAAACAGGTGAAACTGAGACTCAATACTTGCGGCGAGTATGGCTAAGTGCCAGCAACTGACTAATGTTGAGTGAGGAAGAAGCAAATGGCTATTGGGGTCTGGCAGTTTTCTTAAATTTAGGACCAAACCTGACAAACACACCAATTCTATCACTGGCTGAGTATTTTAGTGGGCTAAATAATACCATGGAGCAAGGTGAACCCTCCATAATCCCCATTAACTCTCTAAATGAGCTCTCCACAGCAATCACAAAAGCAGCTTGCATACAAGCTGTGCACCAACAAGGACCCCATGATGTCCCACTACCTGCTACAGCAGATATTGCAGTGTTTAAAATCATTGATTAGAGGAGCCCCTGCAATTTTTAAAACCTATCTATTTGAAAAATGGTATGAGATTGAAGGAGCTATGAATATAATAAAAAACACGGCAGTAATGCTCTTAAACAACTCCCTAAATGGGTGGAATTAATGGCCAGCATTTTTAATTACAGTTGTGAAGGGCACTGGGATGATGTCATGGTTTAACTCCAGATAGC
>NW_010274058.1:0-4893 GCF_000690775.1 Eurypyga helias
GCATTCTGTGATTCTGTGATTCTGTCTCAGACCATTAGTTCTCAAACACAGCAATTTGAAAATATTTACTAGCGTAATACTGTTTGGTCCTGCTTGGGCGAGTACAGGAGACTCTCTTATCTGTATATGGTGTGGGGTTTTTTTTGGTGAGATTTGTTGGTGCTCACGAAAGGGAAAAAAATCTAGGAACACATCATGTTCCTAGAATTAAGCTGTCTGTTTGGGAATTTATCAATTGAAACCCACACCTCTGAATAATATATATAATAATATGTATAAATAACATTTTGCTAACTGGAAGATGTATCTGTTGATTCAGGTGTTTCAAAGGCTTGAGGAGACGAATTTTGCCTCAGATATTATCTGCAGTAATAATTTCTCCCATGCTTTGTGTCCTGCTTTTTATTATCTCACTATAAGATGCACCCTTTCTTTTTCTCTGCTGTCAGTCTCTGAGATTCTGTGACACTGTGATGTTGTTTTTTTTCCCCTGCAGTTATTTTCAAACCTCTTTCCCATTTCTCTGAGTTCTAGCCTTAAGAGGGCTGAGATATTGACAATGTACCTCTGCAGTCTGGACTTTGGAACAGACCAAGAAGGGGTTATGAGTAGGAAGATGGCAGTAATGGTAGAATATTCAAGTTAGGGACCAAGGAGACCATGTTGTTTCCCAAGTACAAATTGATACACATTCAATTAGCTGAAAATTTTGTAGTGTTTCAAAACAATCAGCTGCAAGCAATTCTGGGAAAGGAGACAGGAGGAAATCCATTTTGAGAAAAAAATATACTAGTAGCTCTCCTGGGAATTCAAAGTATTGACTGGGAATGAGGCTGTGGAAAGAGGATTATTTAGTCTGTGTTTGGACAAAGTCCTAGGAAGAACTGTGCTTTTGATGGTCTTTTTTGTGATGCAGTCATGAGTGGCCTGAGATCATAAATCCTGTATAAATCACAACACCCTATAATCTTTTTGCTTCTTACAAAGGTCTGTGGTAAAGCTTTATAGTTGCAGCACAGTATACATCATGAGCAGATACTTCATCATATGAATAAAACCTCCTCATATTCTCTGAAGAAGGAGACATTAATTCACCAATGATTAGTCTTTATTCTCAGCTTAAATCTGTATGTCTTGTTTCCAATTTCTTTTTCTCTTCTCCTTATAGAAGTTGGTTAGCAATACCTGTTTCTACCTGTCCTCCCACTTTTGTTCTAAATCCATTGAAATAATTTGATCCTTGAATCTAATTCAAACCCTGCTGAAGTTAATGGAAAATATTTTCCTTCACCTCCTCTCTAAACATCAGCAGTTTTTTCTTTTTTTTTTTTCATAATACTATTTTCCCATAATGCATAATACTTATTCCTGAATGCGATGGTCTAATCCTTATTTTAGAAAAAAAAAAGAAAGAAAGAAAAAGAAGAGAGAGAGGGACATTTTATAAGAAAAGACAAGGTTTTGAAGTTTACAAAATATCTGTGGATATATTTTCAGTTAGTGTAAATAAGTACTATTTTAACAATTTAAATTTTATAAAACTTCTGTGTGTTGAATAATAACTCTTAGCATATTACATTAGGTAATATTTTTGTTTCGATATTTCATTACACTTATTTGCATTTTTTTCCTTTAATTTGTTTTTAGTTCTTTTCAAAATTAGTATCTTTCAAAAGTATATCTCAAAGACTTTTTTTCTTATTTCTATTCTCTGTGTTGTATACAGTTTCCCACAGCTGAAAACGAAAGTTGCAACTAGCTAGAACAATTGCAGAATTTTCTTTTGATTGGCCTCTTTTCCACACCCCTCCCCCTAGTCTGAGGAGACTTAAAATGAAAAAATCATTCTTGCAGCAGAGTCTTTGAAATGTAGACTAACAAAGCCAATCTACCAATGATCTCTGCTTAGTGTCACCTGTTAGTCGTATTTCAAATTCTCTCTTGAACTCTCAACACTTTTCCATTCATACCTGGAAAAAATGGATCTATTTCCTCACTCTTTTGTAAATTATGATTTCTTTTAAGTCTTCACAATGTTTAACCTTCATGCCCTATGTGAGCTTGCTCTGTTGTATGATATAATCCCACCTGCACACTCACCAAGGAGCTCAGAGAGGCGATGTGGGGAGACAGGGCAATCCAAATGACACCCGCTCTTGATCACCGAGGCTGAATGATCCAGAAAGTTGATGTGCTATCACCCTACAGGGCATGTCTGATTTCTGCAGGGATTTTTAGCTGAAAAAAAGAGTTCATGCAGAACAGATAATTTAAATGTAACTGTAATAACAGAAATGGTCACATTCATGGCTTCGTAATAGCTTCATTTCTCATGAGGAACTTGCCTGTTCCATACCTAAGTTGCAGCTCCTTACCTTACAGCAACAGCAAGGCCTCATGTCTCCATTATTGAGTTCCTTTCTCAGGAGTACCTTCAGTGTTTGTAGGGTATAAGCTTCCACTCACTTTCAGCCACCCTGTTTCTGAGGTGCCCATGCAGCAATGGGTACCCCAATGCACGGCTTGGCCTTGGGCTCAGTTTGCCAGGTCTCTTTTTCTAAGCAATTGACTCACAGGTTGCATGACCCAACCCAGTGGCATTACCAGATAGTTCCATTTTCGGTTTACCTAAGAGCTGTGTATTCAGACCATGGTGCTTTATTGTACACAGCGTACTGTTAAGACTGCTTTTTCCTACGGATTAGTATATGGCTACTTCCACCCTACCTATTACACACTCCATGACTAAATAAAAACAACCCTTTTTCTCATTAAGTTTAAGCTACATCTCAGTGCAAATATGTGGTATAAGAGAATAAACACCATAATTCCCTTATAATTTTCAATCAATAGCATATACATAAAAATTCAGGAGCATTGTGTATATAATGAAAAAAATATGGTTCAAAGTTTCCTCTTAACTAAGAGGTTAGAAAACCTGTTTCAATGGTTGCCTTTTTTTCTCACTGCCCAAATCTGATTTAAGTGACAATAAATGAAGTTGATTTCCCCCCATACTGAGTTGTTTTTACAATTTCCATGCCTTCACTTTGACCCATAAGTTTTCTCATTCCATCTTCTCCCCGTCCTGCTGAGGAAGAGGGGTGAAAGTGTGGTGAGTGGGTGTTTGGCCTTTCTCCAAGGTGATCCCACCACAAGCGTACAGGCTCCCAAACATACATGGGACCTGTCCTCAGGTGCCAGATGTGTGGTTTGAATGGTCTGTGCCATAATCCCTGAGGCTGTCTGTAAACAGGGGATATCACCCTGGCCTTACGTCAGAGGGTGTTACCACGACAAGTTCATTAAAGGTTACGAAGCAGCAGCCTGTCATGATGCTAAATAAAAACGCAGTATTACCTATAATGAATGCTGGTCCACGGTATGTTATCACACAATAGCACAGGCTGTGTTATCACAGTTTTAATTTCTTTTCTTTTACCACTAGTAATGGCTCAAGTAATTTCAACCCTCCAGCTGGCAGTTTTTCTTGCACTGTATTAGTAGGCAATTTAATGCCTTCAGGAGTGGCCTAATAAACCATTTTTTTCTTGGTCAGTCTTTATGTGTTTAAGCTGTTGTGATCAGCAAAAATTTTGAGAGACTTTTAGCAAAAAAACCCTTGGCTAATTTATTGTCTCATGTTTTAGATCCCCAGAGATGTGTATGGCCTAAATCAAGATGATATATATTGTCAAAGTTATAAATGGGTTGACAAAAGCTTTCATAATGGATGTAAATAAACAACAAAATGTGTATTTATAGATCTCTAAAACTGGAGACCTTACAGGCCAGCTGACAAGACATAAATATGCTTGCATAGGTGGAGATAACTTTACAAGGGTTATCTGTATCACATATGCCCTTATTAGCTGTGGCTTGTGACAGAAAAACATTAAAATGGACGTTAATGTGTGATCCTCTAAACCTGTTCTCTCCACCCCAGCTCCCCCACATAATTCCATGTCTCAAACAGACGAAAAGACACTCTATTAGCCAAATATTACCCAAACATCAATACCTGTTCTTATGACTACAAAGATATTGACTGAAAGTGAACAAACTAGAGGAAGTGAACCATTGAAAGAAAAACTAATCCTTGAGATCTTTTTTCTTAGATACCCTGAGATCTGATAAGTTGTTGAAGATGTTGTACGTAATCTAATGCTAACAGATGCATTACAGACAGAAAGAGACACACAGGATGACCATCCAATGAACCTCTTCATTATAGAAAACTTTTAGAGAACTGCTGAATGTTGAAATGGGGGAGAAAAAAAAAAAAAATCCAAGCAAATTAGACTGGTGTTTCTAGGCCCTTTTGGGACTTATGAAAGGCACCTTGTTACAGCATCAGGTGAAATGAGAGGTAGATGCAAACAATTGGCTGAATGTGAATATCCATGAATTCCTACAAATGCACCCAAGAACCTTTGGCTGAATTATCTGAAATCAGGGAAACCACTGAGTAACAAAGGTTGATCATTACAATCATTTCTCTTGGAGCAAGTCATGGAAACAACTTGCCAGCCAGCACTGCTGTGAATCTCAGCAAGGCACTGCTCAGCACCCATGGTGCTGCTAGTGAGCGGATTCTAGGTGGTGGAACAAAACTCACATATAAAGAATTTCAAATTAGTGTTTCACAGACAACATAGATCCTATCTGATAGACCTGTGAAAAATTGGGTGCAACAGCTTGTCATACGTTATTCAAAGCTTAAGGATCAGTGACAAAATAGGGACAAGGGACAAACAACAATGCAGGCATTAATCAAAGAAAGTCATATAATTGAGGAACAATTCTGGTTTCATGGCAATAACTGGCTTGATGGTCACACTCAGAGAATTGTTGTCAATGATTCAATGTATGAGTGGAGACCAGTGACAAAAG
>NW_010274058.1:5012-20347 GCF_000690775.1 Eurypyga helias
GGACCTGGACAGGCTGCAGAGGTGGGCCACTGCCAACCTCATGGAGTTCAACAAGGCCAAGTGCAAGGTCTTGCACCTGGGTCGGGGCAATCCCAAGCACCAGTACAGGCTTGGTGGGGAATGGATCGAGAGCAGCCCTGAGGAGAAGGACTTGGGGGTACTGGTTGATGAAAAACTGGACATGAGCCGGCAGTGTGCGCTGGCAGCCCAGAAAGCCAACCGTATCCTGGGCTGTATCCAGAGCAGCATGGCCAGCAGGTCAAGGGAGGGGATTCTGCCCCTGTATTTGTGAGACCTCACCTGCAGTACAGTGTGTCTTCTATGATTCTATGATTCAATGATAATTAATCTTGGAAGGCACCTCCGGACGTCTCTCCTTCAGCCTGCTGCTCTGACCAGAGCCATACATGGGATCAGACTAGGTTACTCGGGGCTTTAGACTGTTGAGACTTGAAATCCTTCAAGGTGCCAAAACTCCTCTGGGCCCCCACTCCACTACCCCTTGTCTTTGTGGGGAAAAAGTGTTTCCTTATCTCCAGCCCAAGCCTCTCTAAATTCAACTGATGCCACTCAGTCTTTCTCTCCTATTAGGCACCTTGGTGAAAGTAGGAACCTTCACTCTAAGAACCAAGGTGCTTTCAGGTGCCCTGAAACTCTCTGTGTCCCTGGCTGAACCGTCCCTGGCCCCACAGCCTCACCTTTCAGGATGACTGCTCTCGGTGGCCTCCCTGAACTTGCTCTGTTTTGTTGATGTCTGCCTTGACTTGTGGGGCTGAAAACTGGATGTAGGACCCAACTGTGCTCAGAGGTATCATCCCTTCTACTGCTCTGGGCATTTTTTGTTTTGCTGAACTTGATGTGATCCTTTCAAGCTCATTCCTCCTGTTCTGGTCCCTGTGGATGGAAGTCCTGCTCTTGCACGTATCAACCCCCCAATTTAGCATCATCTGCAAACCTCACAATGGCTGTCCTTCACTCTGCCCCTCCCCTTAGTGAACAAGTTAAACAGGTCTCGTCCCAGGATGGATCCCTGCTGTATCCCACTTATTGCCAACCTCCAGGTACAACGCAGTGACAAGTACCCTGTAAGCTTCTCTCTTCCAGTCAGTTTTTTTTGGCTGCCTGGTTGTCCATCCAACCATGACCATATTGTCCTACCCTGGAGTGATGAATATGAAGTGACTGTGTGTTCAACGTGATTAGTAATCCTTTCGTTTGTGCCAATGGAGTTATCTAGCATGCATGCCAATGTCCATGGCTGTCACTAGTAAATATAACCACAATTCTGTGTATTATTTTAGCATGTGTTTGGCAGTAAATATTTGAATGCATGCTCCACTCACTTTTCTTCTCCAAGCTGCAGGTTTTGTAACACTCATTTTAACTAAATATGTTGGCAGACGGGCATTTGATTTAACTGACTTCCTTGTACCATGAAGGATAACCACAGCTGGAAGCACTGGGCCAGTATCTGTTTTACAGACATCCGTGTCTAAGAACAAGTGCACACTGAGGGAGCCATGTTACATGTGAAATTACATACAACACAGAAAATGAGTAATTTATTAATTAATAATAATATTTCACTAACTAAAGCTAGAACGACATCAGGGGAAAAAACCAAGACTCATTTATTTATTTGGAATTTTTTTTTTCTGTAATACTTTATATCACTTTTATATATATAAGAAAGAAGGATAGTGCAAGTGAGTAATAGTGGCAACAAAGGGAAATGCCCCTTTTAACTTTTTATTTCAGGTGAACTAGTTGTCAGCCATTTTCCCGGTGAACATGCTACAGACACACTGCACTGCAGCATGTTAGATTACAGTTTGCTGCTAGGGAATAAGGAAAACTAATCTGACAATCATAGACAGAGCTGGGTCAGACCTTTTTGTTTGGTATTGCTTACAGGTATTTTCTCCCCAACATTTTTCAACTTGATTTCCCTCCCTTAGGTTACTAAAAAATAACAAGAGGAGCTTTAAATTAGGTCTTGCAGCAATTTCTGTCAAAATACATATACAGTGATAATGTGAAAACCTGGAGGATAGGCTATGTATTTTCTGCTAGTCTGGTAGGGCAATAGTCTTCTGGTATCTCAATATATTTGTATTAACCACTTCCAACATATTGATTGCCAACAGCAGTACGTCCGTTTCTGTTAAGGTACATATACCACAAGGCTTGAAGGGGAACTGTCAATGCTTTGTTAGCATGACCAGAGACTCTGTCCTCACTTACAATCATCAAAGGGTGATGCAAATTTTCTGTCTTTCTATTTTGGTTAATGAAATGCCGATGTTCACAGAAGTGGCAAGATAGCTAAAAAAGGCTGTAGCTGTGTTTGGACAAGGAGCACTTAATTCACAGAATCATTTGCAATTATTTACACATCTCTCTGCATATGGGTGTGTGCACAAAAACTCCAGGACAAGTGCTCTGTGCCCACAGAACGTGGCCTATCTGAAATCCTTACCATGCCCTCTCTGCCCCGTGTAGGAAGTGTCGACAGAAAGGTGGCCAACACCACTCTGTCTCTGGCCTGTAGTGATTGCTCCAGTCCTGACCTTTGAGGGGAAGAATGGACTCAAGGACACATTCCCCTGCCACTTACTTTGAGCACGGAATTTTCTTCCATTCCTTGTATGTTCCTGCACAGCCATGAAAGGCAAACTGCATTTGATCTCTTTTTGATTCAAATAATCC
Source organism: Eurypyga helias (assembly GCF_000690775.1). Lineage (NCBI taxonomy): Eukaryota > Metazoa > Chordata > Aves > Eurypygiformes > Eurypygidae > Eurypyga > Eurypyga helias. The sequence continues at coordinate 7,722 of NW_010274058.1, forward strand.
ATTTTATGCTCCAAACTTGCTAAATCATTGCTTCAATACACCTTCTCTGTCACATGCTATTGACTTTACTGCTACTATTGCTGCTGTCTCAAGTGATGAATCTTTTTTCACAGGCCAGGAAAAAGAAAATCAATTCCAGAGCCAAAGACAGGGAATTAATTTGTCATGACTTTAGTAAGCAATATTAGTTGCACATGGCATTAGCTTTGCACATCAGATCAAAGTTGTGATGGTTTAGAATGCTTTTATGAAGGACAAAGGGGAAGTGATGAAGAATATTTTCTTTGTAATATGCTGCAGTTGTCTCTTTTTTACATACTTATGTTTACTTGTATGCAGGGGTAATGATGGTAAAACTACTTTTTTTGATTTTGTTCAAGCATGTGGACAAGCTGTTGCTGCATTAAGTTTCAGCTACTTGCTCATTTTGACCTTTCAAATTTGAACCTTGCACATATAATGTTTTATATGTGAAAATATATTAAAAAATATTAAAAAACATATAAAACATATATAAACATATAATGTTTTATATGTGCAAGATACAATGCACGGATGCATGTTTTGTACATTTTTAACTGCTTTTCATGGAATCTTAAATTTGGTCAAGAATGTTTAGACTCCGTGAGGGTATGCCAGAAGCTTCCCCAGTGTCTCACAGGGCCAATAGAAGCTGACTCCAAGGTGGACCCACACCTGGCGAAAGCCAAGCCCATCAGTCACATTTCAAATTGTTTCCATTATGGATCCTGATGAACTCAGTGAAATGTGCCCCACTCACCCTTGCCCTCTGGAAACATCTTTGTCATCTGCCTCAGGGACTGGAGGCATTTTCTGCTGAGAACCTGGTGACTCATTTAATTTTATTATGGCTTATGACTCTTCAGCCTCAGCCCTCAGCCTCAGCCTTCAAGTCCCTCTAAACTTTTGATTAATCAAATGACTTACATCTGTAATCACTTTGTTGAGTATTTTATTTTAAGAGGTTCACAGGAAGGAGGAACAGAGTGTGTAGCTGAAAAAAACAGCTGAATTAGAGACAAATAAAATGGATGTCCATCAGTCTGTGCCTTTTAATGATTCCTGAGCATTATATGGTAGGAAGGCGAAAAAGAAAAATACTAATGCCCTGAACAGGCTAAATGACACTAGGCAAATCAGTGTGTCTAAGTTGTAACTCCACAGTGGAAGAGAGGTCATGGGAAGGAATTTCAGATACTATTTCCACCTGTGCTTTTCCAGGTGACAGTAGAAAGTCGATTGAAGCATTTTCTGTATTTCTCAGCTGTAGGTTAAAACAAAGAGAGGAACGTGACTTTGAAGCTGCAGTATCAAAATAAGTTAACTGGAAACTCAAAACGTGGAACATGTGAGGCCATCTCATTTCATGTGAGAGGCTGCAAAAAGAAAGTTGGAAGAACAGAGTAGTTTGTAATTAATTTTATCTTGAAGAGCTGATTTTATGGTTTTGCAAGGCTGATAAGAAATCAACTGTCATTTGAATCTGAGGCAATAAAGGTGAAGCAAAAGATTCAGGACTGATCTTTGAAAAGGCATCTGAAATTTGGCAAAAAGGAGTCAGTTGTCAGGAGCATTATACTGTGACATTGTAGTTAAGACTGAGAAATCTGAAAATCAAGGGAAAAGTAAAGCAAATAAGTAGGCAGAATTCAGAACCAACTTAAGCGAGCACAGTGTAAAGAAACACACCTTTACAACAACTGACAGCACAAGGTCCAACATTAAGGATGAGTTTGTGTAGTATTTATGAGAATTCAGAATTGATGGAAGAAAGCAATTACATCAGAAAAAGCTGATGAAGTCTTTAAAAAAAATAATTCTTTTAGAAGGCTGAGTTTTATGAACAAGTTCATCCACTCTTTATCTTTGATTATTGCAGTTAATTTGATGCTGTAGCATGGTGGGGTTGTAGTAGACACCCTGTGTCTGGCTGTGTAGAAGACATTGAGAAAAATATAAAAGGGTTAACATCTGCAAGATTTTTTTTTAAAAAAGAAGTCATCAAAGTTTTAATGAAGTGTCAGCAGCTTTTTAGTATTTTACAGAACATAGGTATTCTGGTCCATCAGCTTTCTGCTCACATTTACTAATTCTACTGTCTTGGGGGTTACAGTTACCAATTGGTTACTGCACTGAGAATTAGATTTGGCTTCTTTCTTTCAGTTTCTGAATACTGATAAGAACTTTCTTCAGAGACTCAGAGTTTTTGCTTTATATTTTTTTTTCTTTTTATGCAACTATCTCCGAATTCAACATAAAACATAATTTTATAGGAAGAGTGGAAGACTTTCATTGTAGTGAAAGCAGACTCCAGTTATTTGATCACTTCATAAAGTGAAAGATGTTAATTGATTTGGGTTATGGAAGTAGATAAATAAAACAGGAAAGATAGTAAGTTGTTATAAACCAAAATACATATGCAATTTGTCAGTGTTCAAGGTCAAGTTGGATGGGACTCTGATTCAACCAGATCTAGTCAAAGATGTCGCTTCCCCTAGCTGGACTAGATGACCTTTAAAGGTGTCTTCCAGCCCAAATCATGCTTTCGTTCTGTGTTTCTAAACAGATGCTTTGAACTGGAAAGTTGTAACCTGACATACAAGATTAATAATACTGCCAGAGAAAGATCAAAATGTTTCTTCTGGCTCAGCTTTCTTTGGGCTGTCATGTACTGGCCAAAATCCAGTGGTTTGTATTTGTCACTCTGAAATTCTTCTCTAGAATGCCATCCTACTGATTCTGTTGTATTCAGAATTTGTTATCTGGAATTGGTACTTGTATTTATCTCAGTCTACGCTTCCTTTTATAAAACACACTTATTTTTTATCTCATAAGGATTCTTGGTAGTAGCACACAGTTTAAGTGATGTTTATTTTTCTTTCATGAGAGAGAGTTTTACAGAAATCCATTTCCTCTTATTTAGCAAGAAGATTTTTATTCTTATTTTTTTGTTTATTTTAATTTTATATTCATGTAATTATTATTACTGCTGCTGTTACCGCTGTTACTACAAATAAAGTAAACTGGAGTGGACCATGTGGCAGTTCTACTAAATAAACCTTTCCATACTCTGGAACCTAAGTCTTTTCATGACAGGATGCGGTGACGTATGTGCTCTAAAGCCATTTCTTTTTCTCCTGTATTTCTTCTCACCTTCTTTTCTAGAGCTGGCTTAATATTTAGCTTAAGGATGCCTACAGAACATGTAAATCTGGGATGTCACAGGACTCCAGGTGAACAATTCAAGTCTCCTTCTGTTAAGCATTAACAAAACCTTGATCTCGCTGTAACCTCGGTTCTTCCCTAGGGTCCAAATACTTATACTCTTTGATCCTTAAATAAAGAAATCACTACACACATTTAACTTCTGATCCTCCACATCTTTGCTGTGGGGTGGAGCAGGAGTTCCCCAGCATGTGTGGTTAAAGGGCAAGAGAATTTCTGGGAGGTGGGATGGCCAAGCCTTGGAGTTGGAAGCCTATGATGGGTTGGGCACCAGCTGTGGCACTGGAGACCCAGGTGCTGAGAGGGTTTCAGAGACACCTCACCTGGGTAACAAAGTGCAGTGCTGGATTGAGATGACAAAGTGCAGCAGCTAAGCTACATACCTGGTGTAACTGAAGTGTCTGTCATGAATGCAGAGGGAAACAGAGCTTGTCTTTGTTTTCCCATCATCACTCAGGCAGGATGTCTCTCCCATGCATGTCTAGGGCCAGTGCTGATTCCTGATTAAATACATACCACTGCAATTCTTAATTTTCAATATATATACATATATACTATTCTACATGCTATGATCTCTGTACACTGATGGCTCTTTCTGACACGGTGACACCGGTCTGGACTGAAAACCCTTCCTTTACAGTGCACAGGGACTGCAGATATCCCTAGTTCTATGAAGAAAGTTGGACAATTCACATGAATAATACTAAAAGTGATGGGAATTCTGAGTAGGATGCTTGTGAAGAAGTGTAGTGAGAGATAAAAACTGCACTCCAGTAACAAAATGGGTACCAGATCATCTCTTCTATTCTTCAGAAATACCCTTGTGTCATTCTGATCTGGACTGGCATTAAATTAAATTTAATGGCTCTGAATTAAATTAAGTAACATGAAATTAAATAGCATTAAATTAAAATAAAAATAATTAAACAGAGCTTTTCATAGAATACAATATTTCAGGACTTCTTTTGGGTCAATCAAAGATTTAATTCTGACAAAAATGTCAAAGCTTTTTCTGACAGCTTTTGATGGAAAAGTTGTAGAGTACACGTTGCTTCTTCAGTATCATCATCATCAATGTCATCATCAGGTAATGTTCTATTTAAGTCAAAGAAATACCCCAAATTACAATTATTTTTTCCCCTTAACATTCAAATTCAGTGAAATGCAACATTTTTTTAATTTTTTTTACATTCCAGTGTTTTCTAAGAGAAAAAAAAATATTTGATGGTAAATATCAGACAGTTATAGCCCAAAATTTCGTTGGCTTTTTTTTTTTCTCCCCCATTATTTGGTATTTCCAATGAAAACAGAGATTTCTCTTATGGAATATATAATGCTTTCATCCAAAATACTAGGTTATAAGAGCAGATGTTGGTAGCTTTCCAGAAAAATCTCTTCAGAGAGAATATTCTGATTTAATTTAATAAAAGTGAAAAAAAACCCAGAAACATTCCAGGTGAGCTGTCATAACAGATTAAATCACATTCCAGGCATTCAAGATAGTATACACTTTAAACTGAGTTGTTTACAAATGAGTACTCTAATGCACTTAAGTGAAAAATTACATTTTTTTGTGCTCAAAATCCAGTATTACATGGTAATTGTACCCATGTGCTGTTAATTAACCATTATTCTGGGGCTCACTAAGAAACAAAAGGTGTATCTATAGATTTGTAGAGTGACTAAAATTTGCTACAGTCCTGTAGAAAGGAGAGTTTTTACATGATGCACATTGCATGCTTTTTCTTCTTTTTGCTGAGAGATGAGAAAGGTTGGAAAGAGGCAAAGGGACACTGGCTGAAGAATCAAAGTGAATGAGGTTCTTCTACAGATAAGATTTTAGAAAAACCTACTTTGAGAAGAAGTTATTAATTATTGTTTTCTTACTTACCGTATTTCAGTCTGAAATCTCACAGAGAAAGAGTCTCTGTGGAGCTACAAGTATATTCTACATCCAGTGGGGTTGTAGAAATCCAGAAAAAACATTGTTTCTTGGATGTTTCCTTTTCTTTCATATTTCATAAATACAATAAGTAAGACAATTATGAAAATAAGGCATCTGAACTCATACTATAACCAAATCATATTTTTATTCTGAGTTTATTTTCAATAGTTTGTGCTGTAACAGGCTCTGGGTAGGAGCTGTGGCCCATGGAGAGGACCACATACCGTAATAGGTTTTCTGACAGGGCCTGTGCCTCCATGGGAACTCATGCTGGAGAGGTTCCTGAAGAACTGCAGCCCATGGGAAGGGTCTTTGTTGAAGAGTTCCTGAAAGACTCTATCCCATGGAGATGCCAAGCTGGAGCAGGAGAAGAGTGTCAGGAGGAAGGAATGGTAGAGGCAATGTATGATGAACTGACTGTAACCCTCATGCCTCATCCCCCATGGTGCCTGGGGATAGGAGTCAGAGAGGTTGGGAGTGAAGCCAAGCCTGGGAAGAAAGGAAGAGTGGGGAGAAGGTTAACTCAAAAGCAGTTCCTTCGTCCAAAGAGAAAGTACTCTGTGTAATGCAAGGAATTACAATATATTTTCTATAGAAGCACATTTTTATGATAGCATTTTGTGCTCATTCTGATGATTGTTTCTGGTGAAAAGATGTGACAGACAGGTCTGGTTTATGCCCATGTCCTTCACCAAAGTGACATAGGAAGGAGTTGCAAAAGGATATGAAGTGCTTTCTCAGGAGTGTTTGCTCAAGTTGCCTTTATGAGAAACAATAGTCTGCATTTAAATGAAAATAAGATGAAGATAACAACAGGGAAATACTGTGAGACATAAAGCTCAGCATTCCTGACCTGCAAGAAAGATACACGGAGATACCTAAGAGCTGCCAAAGTGTTGATATTAAAGGCCTTTTATGTTAGTATTTCTCTTGGGCACTGCAATCTGCTAACCATTTTCCCAGCTGTTCTGCATTCCTGTTCAGTTTGGCATTGACAAGATACGATAACATGACATCTGGTTTCTGGTGGAGTAGGCCCCTTGGTAACTTCCAGGAGGAAAGAATTATTATAGGCCTACTGCATTCAGCCACAACATTGGAGTCTGCAATCTGACCCTTGGGCACTCTCCCCACAGAGCTTCCACCAGGGAAAGTCCTCTGCTCTGGACCTGGCCCGCTTCCGCGTGAGCTGCCCTTCTTCAGGGGAGCTGGTGACCTCAGCCTGGTCAGTCTCCATGCTCTGATGCCACCAGCAGCCAGGACCAGTCTTTCTGGTCTCTCCATGCTGAGGGAGCTCCTTCCCTCGAAGCCATGGACACACAACACAGTGTTTGTCTCCTCAGGCTTGGGATGCTCTACTCTCCTTACTCTTGAAAATGAACTCCAGCTTCCTGGCTAAATCCTGAGGGGTGGCTAAGGTGAGCAGAAGTCAACCTTCCTGCCAGAGGCTGGCACCTGAGAGCAACACTGGCCTTTATCTGCCTGTGGGTAATCTTCTGGCTGAAGAGACTGAAATTTCTGACATTTGCTTTGAATTCTCTGATCCAGACTGTGTTCAGTCAAAAATGCGATGTCAAAACATGACCAGATTTCTTCAAGCTTTTAAGAAGTATCTCAGAAATGGTTAGAGAAACAAGTGGAGGAGAAGTAGAAGGTAGGACCTTGATATTTCTGAGGAAAGGGAAAATTTAGAGGCTATTTAGAGATCCCATCATGTTTTCTCTATTTTCACTTAATTGCAATACCAGGGTCCAATTAGTCAGTTTGCAGTTTATGGCTAACATATTGGGGCTGTCATAAACAGAAGCTCAGAAGCAGAAGAGAAACATACAATTCTTGTTTCTGAATTCAGACTAGGAAGGTAAAGTTATGCCGTTTTCTTTCTTTTCAGACAATAAGCACTTTGAGGCTCGGTTCCAGCAGTGCTTGGTATTGCACTAACATATATCTTCAGATATTACACTAAGAATACATCTAGAGTGTCTGTGACCAGATGACATCCTAATTTCTCTATCAGATAAACTTGTTTTAGACTGCAGAATTACAGTGGTGTTAAATCAGGCAGCATCTGGATTAAATTATATTTGTAAGGAATGAAACACTAGGCTGAATCCCTATCACTGGTCATTGTCAGAAAAAAAAGCATCTTCTTTTAACTCACGCACTAGCTATCACTGGCTAAAATTGTAAATCTGAATTGTCCTGAGTTTTTAATATTTAGGCAACTATTGCTTAGCAATCAGAAGTTTTCCTTTAGACAAAGGGAAAATAATTAGACAAATATGTAACTCACGTCACAAACAATTCAGCAAGGAAACAGAAAAATCATTCCTGGAGCAGGCAAATGGAGATGCCTTTGAGAGGGGAGAAATGTCATTAGTTAAAGGTGTGTATATATTCCAATAGAGTAAAGAAGCAAATCCACTGAACAAGAAGTATGTGAGGACATTAACAAAGTCATGCATGGGTTAAGGTGTAACTTTGGGAAGTAACTGTAAGGTAAATTACAAGTGAGTAAACCAACACTGGAAACAGGAAGAGCTGAAGCAAAAAGCAATCATTAGAGCACATGCTAGGGACTATCTCCCTGAGACAGCCAAATGCAGACTGAAGTCAGCGGGCAGCAGAAGGATGTACACTGGATGAGGATGAGTGCACCAGAATACAGATTAGTCTCAACAGCCAGCCCAGCAGCAACAAACATGCATTGCTGATGGAAGATAGCACAGGCAGAAGGTTGAAAGCTGACACCCTGAGCACAGGGTTACACTAGTGTGCCTAGAAGTGAAAAAATAAAAAAAGCAAGAGAAGAAAGGAAAAAAGCAGTAGTAAAAAGAGAGGGAACTAGTCAAACAAGATTATTTTTGATGATTTTCTTTAAATTATTTTCTTTGGAAGTGGGTGTTTACAGGAAGACCCTCAAAAAGGAGGTTAACCAAGGCCAGCATTGACAAAACATAAATTTTGCGTAAATAGTAACCTGGCTGTTAATGTGCAGCTAGCTGAATTTTTCCATAAGCATATTGACACTTTGTGAAATACAGGCGAATCACATACACTTTCTGTGGCCTGGACAAGTCCCCTGTATGTATTTTTTTTGTTGGTTTGGATTTCTTTTACAGGTTTTGTTTTGCTGTATGCAAACTGTGTGGCAAATGTGACGTCCATCTACAAGATGGGCCGGAAGGAGGATCTGGAGAACTACAGGCTGCATTTTATCTTGCAAAAAACAATTACTTTTCCACTCTAAAAATTTTCCCTTTTTTTATAATGCATAAACTCTCTACGAAAAAGGCCGTTGAACAGTTCCTCAGAGTCGGTCAACTAAGGAAGGTCTTCAATGAAGTATGTGTCTCTATGTGAGTGTAGCTCCTCAAGGAACATCAAGCATGCTGTTTTATTTTGCCTCTGAATCTTCACTGAGAGAGTGCTGTGATCAGCCATGGGGCTCTGATTATCCTTACAAAAAGGTGTTTGTATGCAGAGAAGCTGTGCTCTGAAGAAGAGAAAATCAGAAAGGTTCACTGGGGAGAGATGTCTGATGGATTTTGGAAGAGGACTGCTCTCTACAGCTTTAGTACACACCTAGCAAAACCCCTGCTTTTGCCAGTGACGCTTGTAAAGCGGACATGCTAACCATGTTGCAGAAATACCTTTAGGTAGGACTATTTATAACCATCTTCAGAGCTTTACACTCACAAAGCTCATTGTAGGACTTGTGCTGCCTTATTCATTCCACTGTAGACACAAAAAAATGTTTTCTGCAAAAAAGTGTTAATGGGATTTAGGAGCAGAGCCTTTATGTCCTGCAAACCCTGCAACAAGACTACATCTGCTTTCCTTGCTTGAGGAAGAAAGCATCTTTAACTACTTGTTTTTATGAAATTTAATACAGCTAGGGAAGAAGTTGGACATAATTCTTTCTTTCTAATTTTCTCAACAGACATACCAGTTTCTTCCAGTGAAGTTCAAGGGGATTAATAATCATGGCTATAGCAAATGTGTGGAGGCCCACAGAAATAGTCACTGGTAGAGGGACAACCCTCTTCACAGTAAAAAAAATAAACTGAGACACTTAGTGGATTGTCCTAGTAGAAAAGCAGATTTCCACCCTTTTTGCGTTTAAGTGGTGACATCATGGTGCATCGTTGTTGCATGAGCTCTAAGTGCAGTGCCTCTGTTAACCTGCTGGGCAGCTTTACTTCAGCGGCAATATTTCATTAACCTTCCTGATGTTACTCTTTTCAGATCTCTCATTATGAAGATCAACGTACAGATTGTTAACATTCTGCCTTTGCAAGTAGAAAACATTATGCAAACTCCCTGGACTTGGTAATGGGAACAGCATGCTAATGTTAATTATAGCAAAGGAATTTGTGAAGCATTTAATGACAACCTTCTCTGTATGTGCTGGCTACCCAGTCAATACTGAATTACACATCTTTGCCAATATTAAGATAAATGTGTTTATAATATGGTGTCTTCACTCAACATTAAAGGATGATATTTGGTTATTCTTACCTAAGATGTGTGGTCAGCCTGTCATATAATTTACTCAATAAATTTTATAACTTTTTCTGTTACATTGTGTGAATAATTGCTTTTGTTCGGCCAGTTTAGTTTACACAGAATAAGCCACTTCCAGAGAAAGGGAGGTTAGAGAGTCACGGTTTAAAAGCAGAAGATTAGTGCTTTAAATTATCCTAATCTAAGAAAGATGTTGAATTTGTTTTCTAAGAGGACTGCAGCTACAGCTTGTGTACTTAATTGGGCTTAACTGTGGTTCACAAAAAAACATCCAATCCCTGACTTCCTTATACCCTGGGCAAAAGAAGTGGTACATATAAGTTCCTTCCCTAGGAAAAATGACATTAATTTCTCTATCAGTCATCTTGATTAAAAGGAAAATATTCTTTTGCAAACAGATGTTGAAGGATTTTTTAATTGGGAAGCTGACCTTAGTAATTACTGCAGAATTGCTGTGTCTGTGGACTGGTAGCCCACAGTTGTCAGCAGTAATGACATGATCCAGGTCACACCAGTTAATGAAGGTCTATTGAGAAACTATATGTACTTTTATTTTGAAAGTTTTATTTCCTTTTTCTTTCTTTCTTTTGGTTTTTTTTTTTTTTTTTTTCCCAGAGAAAGTGGTCTAAATTGATAGGCGACATCAGAAATCACTGTGATGGTTTAGAAGATTAATAAATTAAACTGCCCTGAAGCTTTAAACCAAACTGTTACCAGGCTGGTGTTTCATGAGCAACTCACTTTGTGGAAACGGTTAGTCCATGATTCAATGGTTTCCACTACTTTTACCTATGTATGCAAATCAATAGCCTTTAACAATTGTATCCTAAATTAGGTGTGAGTGTGCAATAACAAGGGTCTGATGCTACATCTTTGTGATTCAGGCTTTGTGGCTGAGGATGAATGCTCCCCAGCAAGAGATGTTGGAAATACAACCTTCACACTACCTGCTCCCTTCCCAAAAGAGAATCATCTGCTCCTTATGGTGCTTATCTTGCCACCAGTTTGCCAGCCATCCTTCATGTGTGACAACATCCTTCATGTCAGGAAGTATGTTTTGCATATTTTCAGTCCTTTGCAACTCATTTTCTGTTCTTTATCTCGCAGATTTTACTAGTGAGTTCCTGCTTACATATCTTCTTATAACACTTAAGTATTGGTCTAAGTACTAATCAAAACTTTTAAAAACCACTTTTTGCTCCTCTGATGATCATATAGGTCGCTTATATATAACGTTTATATGCCATCATGCTATTACAAAAAATTCTTATACTATTGTTTACACTGTTTTAGCATGATTTTGACTTTTTGGTTGTTGATGTTGTTTTGTTTTATGGGAAGTTAATATAGGTATAATGTAGGTATAGGTTTATATATAGATATAGGTACAGGTATAGCTGTTGGTGTAGGTATTGGTATAGGTGTAAATGTAGGTGAAGGTGTAGGTATGGATTAGTGCCTTTACAGTGTGTTGAATTCCACAGTCCTCAGGTTTCACTCCACATTCCTTTAGTAGACTGCTCTGCATAAATAACAAGGACTACTCAGTAGAAGTTTAAGCAGAACTGAAAGTGATGAGTAATCAGCAAAGGAGAAGAGAAGGAATCAGCAGACCCTGACATGTTTTCTTCCCAATACTTTCATTTAACAGTAATATCAGTTCAAAATATTCATTGTTTATTATCACAGTCTACAAAATAATGAGTTCACAAGAAGAAAAAGGGATGTAAAAGCTGAGTGGGTGGGGAGGAAAGTCTTTATCTACGTCCTATGCTGTTTGCTTTTACATCAAATGTCAAGCTTTCTTCTGCATGCCTTAACATTGAACTTGTTTATTTATGAAAATGAATACAGAGATTCTACAGAGACTCATATGATGTTTGAGAAAAACATCAATTTATCATGAGATTAATAATCAATAGTCACCCTTAACATTGGTCATTTGGTGGCATAAAATGTGAAAGGATGAAAGACAATAGTAAAATGTAAATCTGTTATTTCATTTAACCACAGGCAAGGGAAACTTCAGTCTTGATTTAGTAAGTAAGATAACTAATTTTCATGTAGCATGAGCATTCTGAGACCATCAGCTCGAATACATTATTCTCTGGTGTAAGGCTAATTCTCTGCAGCCTGGTGCTCATGCATTGCTCCACAGTGAGTGTAGGCTGCCATGAAATCCTCTTCACTTACAACCACTTATCTCTCAGTTTGCCCTCATGTGAGAAGCAGTATAAGCCAAAAATCACTCAGGGAGTCAGATACATACACATGCATGCGCACGCGCACACATATACACACCTACACACCTGTGCACACTATGTGCTGTGCAGTTGTACAGTTGTGGGCAGCAACCCTTTCTGTCTTCATTTGCTTTTAGTCCTGCTTTTAGCTCAGGAGCTTTCTGTGTTAATGATACATTTTTGCTAATTGACAGTGCTTCTGTTTCCAGTAGCAGCTATGGAAACCTTGAAGTTTGTTTCTATTGGCTGACTTCCTGCTGCCTGGGGATGCTTTCGGCAGTGTTTGTATTTACTGGTGTATTCCTGTTGCTGCTGGGCCTGCTGACACGATAGCGTCTGATTACTTTTATCATGGAGAAATTGTGAAATCTATTCTAAGACCTTCATTTGGTGCTCTTCTATCTCCTAATTTTTCTTGGTGAGAAATTAAGTCTATCGCAGCATAGCTGCTTCTTTCCACCATTATATTGTTCCCCCCAAAACCATGCCTTTCAGTTTCTCATGAGTTTGTGTCTCCTTGTGGAGATTCGTACATGAATTAATGTGATTTTGTCTCCTTAGCTTGGTCTCCCTCTGTCCTGCATGGTGGTATGACCATCCCACAAGCATAGTGCTGGGGCTTGAAACAGAGCCCTAACTAACTAAATAAATAGATAAATAAATAA
>NW_010274059.1:0-1444 GCF_000690775.1 Eurypyga helias
GATTCTATGATTCTATGATACTGAAGACTACCAATTTTTCTTAAAGATATCACTTCAATACACAAATCAACTTAACATTCTAGACTAACTATTCTGAATACTTTCCACATCACCAAAAAAAAAATTTCTTTTCACTTTCAATAAGAAGATTCAAGACTTCACCCTTTCCCATAATCTTTGTAAAAGCTCAATCCCACTTCCAGCATGTGTTAGAGGATCAATCACTTCCCACAGTTACGTTTCTGGTTATTCTCAAGAAGTAATGCACTCTAGGCCAGATGGAGTTAGCCATGGATTTCTGCAAAACTCTCAACATTTACCTTAATAATCTCATCTTTAATAATGCAAAGTTATCAAAAGGAGTTACCAAACTGCAGCTATTTGCTTCTGTAAACCACTGCAAACAAAACAAATCAAAGCAGCTCTCACCTTTTCTCATTCTACATTTCTGGCTTGGAACTCATACACACAAAATGAATGTCAAAACCCCCTCATATATCCTAATTTAAATTAGCATATATGTTATCCAGGAATTATTTTAGATTTTTGTATTGTCATTGTATAGATTCTTTACAGTAAATTGATTAATATTTACCTGTACTTTGAATTCATGTTATAACAACCTGGTGTAGAAGTAAGTTTTTCAACTGGAGGATTTTTTTTCTTAAATCAATCATACAAATCCGTGCATCCACATCCATCACACTGTTTATCTTGCCACATTATTTTAAGTGCTAGAACACAAGTGTGACATTCATTTTGTTTCTCTCTAACACCACCATCCCTAGGTAATTAATAGAAATCTACACCCCCACCTTCCCTCTGACTGATCCACTGTTTGTTAAAAGCAAACTAACTCCCCTAAATAGACATGGTCTCTATCAAATTTAATTTACATTTACTTCTGCATGGAAAATACCACGCTGATAGTTACTATTGTATGAACATGCAAGATTCTTCTGTAATCAGATGATTAAGAAACCCACAAATCTTGGCAAGAAAATTACTTAGACAGTAAGTCCTTTTCCTCTGGGATGACCAGCAGTGCAATAGCAGGCATTTCTGTCTATGAATAAAACATTTCTTTAATCTAAGGAAAATATTAAGATAATGTTACACAAACTCATACCTAATAAGTAGTCACTAAAAGGGCAGACTGCCAATGTTAACAAGAAAATCTAATTTGCGTACAAGATATAAAGATTTGTCAAAAATATTAACATAAAAGCTTTCATGGAAAAACAAGTGCAAAAACTGGAAGCACTCTAATCTTCATTCTACAAAAAACTGACCTACTTAAATAAATCACAAGAGCTGCCCTTGAACCAATATAGGAAAAAACCGAAAACTGTAAGAATTGTTTTTCTCCTTTTTTTTTAAACCCAAGGTAAGGAATGATTTAGCTACTATAAATGAAGGGTTAAACCAACTTAAAGCCATTCCT
>NW_010274059.1:1904-2527 GCF_000690775.1 Eurypyga helias
CTGAATACAGCAACTGTAAAATGTCTTAGAAGTAGTACACAGACATCCCTTTTTTTGGAGGAAAGCCACTGCTAGGAGGAATGTGGCAATCCAGACGGTGCTCCTGCTCAGGGATGCAGCTGTCCAAGTCTCTGGCTGCAGGGAGTGCCTGAACCTGTCCCATGTACCCAAGGGCAACACAGACGGCCCCTGCATGAGGTGTGAACAGGTCGATGATCTGCTCAGCATGGTGGGGGAGCTGAAGGAGGAAGTGGAGAGGCTGAGGAGTATGAGGGAGTGTGAGAAGGAGGGAGGTCCTTGCTCCACCAAACTACCACCACAAAGGAAAAGGCAGCAGCAGAAGAACACACAGCTCGCAGCTGATCCTGTATCCTCTTCCCAGCAGTCAGAGGGAGGGAACTTAGGAGAGGAAGCAGAATGGAAACAGGTCCCTGCCAGGAGAGGCAGGCACATCCCCTCCTGCCTTCCCTCCCCTTCCCAGCTGTCCTTGCATAACAGATATGGGGCTCTGCAACTTGAGTGCCAGACAACTGCAGGGGAAGGTCCTTCCAGGGAGCTGCATAGGACAACCCTGCCAGCCCCACACAGGAGGAAGGTCATTATTGTAGGTGATTCCCTTCTGA
>NW_010274060.1:0-1897 GCF_000690775.1 Eurypyga helias
CATAAAGTCTGGTGTGGTTGGAGCACAGGAGTGAGGGAGGGGGAAGAAGAGGCTAGTGTACTAGAGTTTAAATTTGCCTTTCTTGTGCTTTGTTAATGCAGATCAGAGCGAAAAGTACAACTGAGCAGATGAATCTTCTTAACTCCCCCCCAAGAATTACAGGAAAAAAAGAAGCAGTCAAATTATATTTCACATTTTTTATTTCTGAAATTAAAGTTATTATCTAATGAAATTATGAGAGTTAATGAAAGGCTGAATTGCGCCCACTTAAACGGGAAGACCCCCCAAAATTCTTTTAGAGATCCCATCTTACTTTCATTCCAGACTATCTCCTTCCACAGTACACTGACCTTCACTGTCCCGTCGTCGCTGCCTGTACAGACCAGCTGGGGTCCTCGCCTCGCTGGGTAACAGGAATTCACGAAGGAGGTATGGCCCTTCAGTCTCTTCACTCTCTCTCCAGTCTCACTATCCCACACAGCCACGGTTTTGTCTGTGGATGCTGAGAAGAGCATGCTGCAGAGAAGAATCGCCATGAGGTTCTCAATTTCAGAGACATTTCTCCCCTCTCACGTTCTTTACTCGCCAGTTCTGTGACCAAAGCTGGAAATAAACAGTGGGAATGCACCACGGAGAAGAATCTCCCCCACATGCCAAGACAAAGGTGGCATTTCAGGTGAACTGACAGTGGGGCAACCACACTGGAGGTACTTCCATTCACTCTCATTTCTAGATACATATAAATTGCTTTTCCACCTCTTCGAACACTACCTAGGACGAACACAGGGCTTGGTGGCAACAGCTCAGATGTAACAGCGGAACAGCTTTTTAAATTAACAAATACCTCACTTGTTTTCTTCCCCTCCCCAGCCTCTCCCAGATGACCGATGCTAACATTCCTCTGTTCCTCAAGATTGAAATCAAGGGCACTGGTGGCTCATGGGTGACTCCAGATCATTCCCAAGCAGGTACCACACTCTACGCGGGAAAGCCACACTACGAGCATTCGCCATGTGTGGACTGAGCGGGGGCAGTGACGAGGTGCTCTGGGCCAGCAGAAAACGTCATCCTTCAGAAAGAGCCAGGCCCAAGGCCAGAAGCTGCCCCTGCACCACTTACCTGCCGTCTGTGTTATAGTGCAGCTCCATAACCGCCCCGCTGTGTCCCTTCAGGGTGGCGTAGTTATCGCAGTCCCCGTAGACGTTCCACAGCACTGGGGGAAAGGGAGAGGTCAGTACAGGAAACATGGCAGCACGACCCTGCTGCGAATGGAGCGACACTGGGAATTCAGCAAACCAACTCTGAACCATCGCCATTACTGTCTCCCATCCGGGATGACATGTGCAGTAAAGAAACATCGTGTGAACCTCAGAAGGACAGACAGCTGGCTGGAACTGACTTGGGCTTTTTGATCAAGCTGAATGTTTAAAGAAAAATAATAAACTTTACCTGAACTAGATAAAGCACTGAAAGGTGCTTCTGCAGACTGCTACAAACACAGACTGACAACCTGCATGAGGGACCTGGGAACACAGGGCCGTGACAAACAAGGCCTGTCACCAGCCCCACCTGAGGCCGAGCAGGACAGTGACCTGCCAGAGCAGCTAGAAGAGGTTTCTTGCTCCCCTCCCTGTGAAGCACCTCGCTCAGGACTCAGCAAGCTTGACGGCTGAGACAAGACCCTGCGGCAGCACAGAAAACCCAGCCCTGCCCGGTACTCACGGATGAGCCTGTCGAAGCCGGCAGAGGCGAGGGTGTTGCCGTTGGGGTGGAACTTGCAGCAGTACACCTCTCCCTCGTGCCCCGAGAGCAGCATGATGGGGGCCTGCAGCGAGGAGCAGCGCGGCGGGCCCTGGGGGAGGCAACAGGGGGGCCGGGTGAGGGGACGCCATCAAGG
>NW_010274061.1:0-1351 GCF_000690775.1 Eurypyga helias
CGCGCGGCCGGGACGGCTCTCCCACCCGGGTGTCGCGACAGGGAGCGGGGATGGGCAGTCTCAGCCTCCCCGGGGGTGCTGGGGTCACGGGAGAATAGTGTCTGGCATTACACGGCGGAGCAGCCCGGGGTCCGGTTGCCACATCCTGGGATGGCCACCCCACACCCTCCGTGAGACACAGACTCCAAGCCCAGGGCCCAGCGGAGGTGAAAGCGAGTTGGTCACTTGGAGGCCGCACTCACGCCGTGGAGCTGTGGGTTTCCCTGGCCAGGGCTGCCACAGCCTCGGGATTCACTTTCGAAGGGATTCACCCCCCACTCACACCCAGATTTACAGAGGCCTGGCACATGGAGCTCAGCCGTAGCCAGAGCGTCTCCAGACCCAACGGTATCGCCGTGCTTTGCTCGTCGCACACACAGCCGGTGTGCAACACGCCTGCGTCTAAATTAGTAGCGAGGACCCATTGCCAAACGTTGCAAGTTCAGGCCAATAAAACGTAGCCTTTAAAAAACCCCTTTTGAGTGTGGTACAGAGGGAAAGGGAAATGTGCCCTAAGCGCTTATGATTTATTTTGATTTGCATTTTATGGAATATTATTTATGGGCATGTGAAAGCTAATGAAGGAGCGTGGTCTGATCGCTGGAGATTGTCATCTGCTCTTGGGAAGGTGGTGAGCAGCAGTCTGGGTTTTCTGGGGGCTGCGGGGGGATTTAGAGACTGCTTTCTCCCAGCATATGGCAAAACAGCCCAAGTACCTGGGCCACAGTGGCCAGGCTGCCTGTGTGTAGGAGGAAGCATATAGAAAACAGCATTTCTCTCCAGTCCAAGGTCAGCCATGATTTTTGTCCCATGATCCAACCTTATCCTGTGATGCTGCTGGATTGCTAAAGCTACGGGCAGGGGTCAGGCGCTGCTTGCAGAGCTGGTCTCCAAACCTCAGCTCGTGGCACCTGACAGCAGTTTTTGGTGCTGCTTTTGCAGTAGTGTGGTTTTGGGATGGGGAAGAGCATCCTGCTGGCAGGCTGAGATGTTAAAATCAGGTTGGTTTGGTCCGTTGTGAGCATATTTCGTGGTGTTTTCCAGCCCAAGCACGCTACCCCTCCACATAGCATGCAAGAGGGATGGCCCTGTGGCCGAGCAGCCGCTTCCACGTTCAGCTCGGCTGCATCCAACCCCGGGTGTGTGCAGAGCGGCACGGTTCGTGACAGCTTTGAGCTGCTCCTCTCTTATCTCACACCAAAGCCGCAGCCACGTTCACAAACCAGGTGCTCCCCCGCCTTTCTCCTCCGTGGAGCCTGCGTGGGAAGGCAGGCACTGCCGATCGCCCGCAAAACGGCTGGGGGGGGGGGGG
>NW_010274061.1:1373-7091 GCF_000690775.1 Eurypyga helias
GAGGGGAGGGAGGAACCTCCCCTCCTCTTCTCCTTCCAGAAGCCGATGGCTGAAGGACTCACCTGGGATGAGAAAGAGGGTTCAGATCAAATGCCCTGGCTGTCTGCTCCTCCAGAGCATGCCCTTGCCACTGGTTAGCTGGAAGGGATTAGCTCCAGCATCTTTTCCTGGGGAAATACTGCAGGGCCTAGAACATCAGCCCTGAGAAGTTAAAAATGCTTCATCATAATAAATATATATAAAACACACATCCCTATGTATGCAGAGCAAATATACCATCATATGAATGTGTGTCTATATACATATGCGTATCTAAAACCAACAAGCATGTTTATCATACTCACTGCACGCATTTTCTTGGTATGAGTCAATTCAAAACCCCAATGATGTGATAAAACTAAGGTCTCTGAGGCCAGATGACATCCACAACTGAAGCAGAAAGGCGCGATGCCCCTGATTTCAACAGGGAGAAATAGGGGTCTTGGGAGTAAACAGAAAGGATGAAGAGCCACCTCCAGCTGGCCAAGGCTTTGAGCTCGGAGCACTTTGGGCTAGAACTGCCCTTTCTAGAGATTGCCGTCTCATGAGGGGTATTAAAATGCTGAGAAAGGCACTGTCAAAGCATTTCTAGCCACGTCCTCCTGCATTAGCAGTGCTAGAGCTGGATGTGGGATCTCGAGGACAGGGGTTTCGCATCTCTACTTGCAAAGCAAAAATCATTTCTCTCTGTCTCAGGTGCGCCAAGGCCCGGGGTGTGCTGGGCCCTAAAGAAATGGCACCAGTCTCAGGAGAGCTGCAACCCACCAAACAGCCTCGAGGTCCTCAGAGGATCTGCCAGCCTGCTTTCCCAACTCTAACCTCTGCTTCCCGCAGAAGAATGGGACCTGGCAGCACTGGGCAGGGGTCCCTTTCCAGTTACAAGCTAGCTGCACCCCCCTTTGGGTTTAGACCCTGTCAAGAAAAGGCATGGGGAGTGCTCTAGCATCCGAAGGAGCTGGGTAGCGTCCCCAGTATGCTGTCCCAAATCTCCCTTCCCCCAGCAGAAGAAAGCCTGAATTTCTCACTCTCTTTATCTTCTTGCAAGGGAAAAAATACACAGCGCAGGCAGAGGGATATTGTGGCTCCTAGCTTGGGAGTTTTCAGCTGCGTGTTTATCAGCTCCATCCCCCTGATGGTATCGGCACGAACAGGCCACCCACAAGAAGGCTTAGCAGGCTGGTCTGGACTCCAGCTTTTCCTCTGTCTCCGTTTGTGTGTATATACACCACTGACTATCTCAGGGACCGGCCGTCTGGGGCCTGCATCCATTTATTTACTACACAGCTGATGTAATGGCTAAACATTTTTTTCTGTGTTTATGGGGTGTGTTGTTTTAATCTGCCGGAGATGAATAGACCCCTAGAGAAGTCAGCTTAGTCGTGTCCCTTCCTGGATAGGAAACAACAAATTTTAGGACAGGAAATCGGAGCAATTTAAACAAAATGGGTTTAAGGTTTTTGGATTTAAGTTCCCCAGCTCTCTTCCTTGGCAGATCCAAGAGATGCTTTTCCCTCTGATTTCAATTCCTTGGGCAGAGGATGGCCCAGGTTATAGGACAAACTGCTCAAGCCGCAAGCTCTAACCACCCACTTTCTTCCTCCACCTCAACAGGCACGTCAGATCTGAGCCCCTTCTCTGACCCCCGGCAGTTCGATCGCTCCTTCCCGACGCTGCCGGCTCTCACCGAGACCAGGTTCTCCGACCCACGGATGCATTACCCCGGCGCCATGTCCGCTGCCTTCCCTTACACTGCGACACCCTCTGCCACGGGCATCGGGGGCATCAGCATGACCAGCATGCCCACCACGACGCGTTTCCACCACACTTACCTGCCGCCCCCCTACCCTGGCTCCACGCAAAACCAAAGTGGACCCTTCCAGGCCAACCCCTCTCCTTACCATTTGTACTACGGCACGTCTTCGGGCTCCTACCAGTTCTCCATGGTGGCGGGCGGTGAGCGCTCTCCCACCCGGATGCTCTCATCTTGCACAAGTGCCTCGGCGGGGAACAACTTAATGAATCCCAACCTAGGCAATCAGAACGACGGGGTGGACGCAGATGGGAGCCACAGTAACTCACCGACGACCATGACAACTACTGGGAGGATGGATGAGTCGGTCTGGAGACCCTACTAGGAGGAACTCAACTGGGCCCTGGTAGCTTTAACTTAATCGGCCGCCGTTACGTTACACCTTTTGGTAGTAAATAAAGCAAAATGATGCCTAGGGAAAAGGTAAACCAAAGTCTCCCAAAGCAAAAGCCAGCCAGGATCCTCTGCATGCAAGCATGGGCAAACATCAAGCGAAGATGGACCAGGACCTAGGTTACATTTCAAGATGAACGTCCACAAGGCTTGAATTTGTCGCTTGATGTGGTTCCTTTCGTTTAAGTATGTGGATTGTACATAGGGGAAAAGAAAAAAAAGACAAGTGGAATCAGACGTTTGTTTCTTGCAGAACACTTCTCAGTCATCTCACTCACACCTCTTCCCCACACAAAGCATTCGGACGTTATGAAAAGCTCACCCTTCTTCTGCAAAATGTTTCAGAGAAGAGAAAAGACCAGGGAGTCCTCCAAGCCATCTCTGCCAATGCAGGAAGACTGAACTGAAAAACACAAAAGAAAAAAAAATAAACCCCTCAGTTGTCTCCTCCCCTCCCCCTCTCCCCACCAGTCTAGGGCCCCTGACCACCAAAGAGCTGGGGGACGACGCCAGAGCCGTGCCCGGCACGTGAGAGTCTAGTTTACAGCACAACCGCGGGGACTCGGGCACGCGCGGGGCTGCGCGCGCCCTGCGGGTCGGCCGGCATCAGCCATGTGAACAAGAGCTGTGACGGGATTGTTATTATTTGTTGCTGACGACAGAGGTTGTATTGTTCATTTTTTGTCGTTGTCGTAATTTTTAAAACAGTAACGTGGTTGATCCCGTGCCCGACAGACCCCCCTTTCCTGTATGTTTACATGTGAGATGTACTTTTTACCAGACGTGTTTTGGTTTGGTTCGTTTGCTCTTCTGTCCTGACCTCACCATTCCATTCTTTGCTCTTCTTAGCAAATCTCAGCGATGGTGGCTCAAGCGAAGGCGGCGTTCAGGACAATCCAAGATGTATGAGATGCACTTCCCAGCACGTTTTAGCTGCAAAAGGGGACTCAGGAGTCTTTGGCATGACCCTGCCGCCGGCCTCTGGGTCTTCCTTTCATCCTCTCTGAGTGGCGACACGTGCAGCTGGTGGCAAAGTGTCATATTTCTCTTATGATTCTTTCCCACGTTTTCACCCAGAGCGGATTGACACACGGTGACTTTTTTTTATTAAGAAACGACTTAGAGTTGTCAGTTCATACCGAAAGCTCTAACTGAGATTTGGAGAAAGGAGCAACTTCTGCTCAGTCCCTTGGTGGTGGGAATATTGTGAAGCGATGTTATCTCGGATTTTCCGTCCTCTCACCCTCCTTTCCTTTCCCTCAGGTGACCCAGAGCACGGCTGTCTTGCTGGTGATGAATAAGCTGAAGCACTAAAGGTGCCACCAGCCCGCTGGTAGCTGATTGCATCACATAGCACTCAGAGGAACCAGGTCGCCTGGGCACCCACACCCCGTAGTTGATACCAAAGAGATTGGGAATTTGGGCTGGATTCGGGATTCCTCACCACTGAGAGTGTGTGGGGTTCCCGGGGAGCACGTAGCTGCGGTACCCACTGCCCTCCAGAGCCTACCCTGCTGCGAGGGGACAGGGACAGGCCCAGATCCCAGTGCCACCAGTAACCAATCCTTTTCTGTTTTTCTGCATGAGCGTAAGAAAACCAACCACCCCTTCCAGCTGCCCCCTCAGCCCCTCTGTCCAAGTGACACCATCGCGGCCGCACCGCCTATCGCCAAATCTCAGTTGGCAGCTCGTCAGCACTCGGTTGGGGTACAGAGCGTTGTAATTGCACTACCGCGTCCAGACTGGAGCAAGACATCCTGGCTTCCTCGGAAAGCCGCGATGACCACTCATGAGTTAAATAAGCAACAAGAAGAACAACTCTTTTTAAATATGAATTAAAAAAAAAGAAAAAGCCCTACCCCAGCAAAACTGCAACTTTCACTTGCCTTAGCGACAGCGAGCACCCCTCCGGTGCTTGCCAGCTGTAGAAACTGGACCATGGCAGCCTGTGTTTCGAGGCATTTACGTTTATCATCCGATCGCGCCACTGATTTGAAAGCACAAGGAAAACAAGGCATTCGTAGTACTAGGTTAATTTAAGACTGTTCATAGTGAATTTAAAAAAAAAAAAAAGATAAAATGAAATAAAGAATGGCAACGATGTTATTTTTATGACATATTGTCATGTGAAGGTGTAAATATACGCACCTCTAATGTATGCAAATGGTCACAAGACAGGCCAACGGTTTTTGCTTTGCACTATAATTTGCTTTTTTAAAAAAAATGCACAATCGCTTGTACAGTAAAACCCCTTTGTCTGGCTCACAGAATATTTAACTATAAAAAAAAAATCTAATTTTTGGTCTTATTTGTTATAATAATATAATTCTTAAATGTGTTGAAGGATCCGATTCTTAATAATGCTTCTAATACTTGTATGTGCAGGGTAAAATAACAACAAACAACTAAGGAGATGAGAACCAAGATCTTTGTAGATAAAGACGACTAAAGTTGTTGGGTTTTTTAATGGTGTCTTATGATGGACATTAAAAAAAATGCTAGTAATACCAAATAATGTGGTTATTTGTGTAATATGCCAGCCCTACTTGAAGGTAATGCCCTATATTTAATATGTAGCCCATCTTTTTAACCTGTAGCACTTGTCACTGGGGAGGGGGGAGGCGGGGAGGGAGGGCGAGGAAGAGGAGGCCCTGCTCCTGTTGAAGTCGTTGGCAGAAGTGCTCGCTGGAGACGTCTCTGCTGCGCTGGCTTCAGTGAGAACAGGGTCAGGCTCTTGTGAGCGGGTGGAGATCGCGTCGGTACGAAGCCATAGCCAAGTGGTCAGTTCTGCTTTTCTGTTATCGGTGTCCATGTTCCTACCCGATGTACGTGATTATATCGTCAGGCCTCCGTGTAATCATTTTAATGACTTTCCATGTCGAATAATAAACGTACGGTTACAAGACTCCCCGGTGCCTTCCGCCTGCTCACTTCTCGACGGGGGGAGCAGATGCCCTGGTAGGGAGGATAGCTCCTCACCCTGCTCTTTCTCCAGGGTGTCATTTTGGCACCTCTCTGAGCATCCCAGTGCCAGGATACAGTGCCATGGGGGGAGGCTCACAGCTGCACTTGACCACAATTAGGCTGGAGCAGGTGTGGGAAGGGTGTCCAGGGAGAGGGCAGGCCGGTGCCCTCAAAGGGATTCGGGGGGGGGGATGATCCTGGGCTGTCAGCTCTGAGAAGACTCCTTTAGGCTTTTCCAGGGTGGGTCTGGACCACTCACACTGCACCAAGCTAGACCTGGCAGGTGATCCCTGCATCCCCAGCCAAGCATCCCACACCCCAACTGCTGCCTGTCATCGCCACGCCACTTCCCGAGACACAAAACCTCCAGCGCAAATCTTCAACAGGACCCAAATTCCCAGGCGGTCCAAGCCCAAACCCTTTAGCACTCACCACTCGCCTCCAGAACCCAAATGACAGCTGAAAAGCAAAAATTTTAAAAAATCCCTACAATAGCGTCCGACGCCAACGCG
>NW_010274061.1:7180-10842 GCF_000690775.1 Eurypyga helias
GGGGCGTTCCTCTCCCCCGCCGCACAGGGCTCGTGGCGGACGTGCCCGAGCTGATGTCGTAGCTCTCCTTTGCGGCAGCTCCGTAAGCGCAGCCCATCGCGGCGCTTGCACAGAAAGAGGGGAAGAAAAAAAACTAGAATAACAAAAAAAAGGAAAAGCCCAAAGAAAACCACAATAAATGCTAATATGGGTGAGAACCCGGCTCCGCAGCCCTGGCCAGTGGAAATATGTTTCAAGTCAAACCCTAGACATACCCGCCTTTTCTTCACAGCTACTGGGAGAGGAAACAGCCCGAGGTATAGCTGTTATTTACAGGAACTTTCCGTTCCAAATTGATCCGCGCGCTCCTCACAGCCTCCTTTAGAGCTGCGGTGGAAAGACAGAAGAAGAAGGAAAAGGGCAAGGAAAAAGAGGGTATACACAAAGGGCTTTGCTGGACTGATGTGCACTGGGTCACCGCAGAAAAGGGGCTTGGGAGGGGCACAGCCCCTCTGCAAAGTGGTTTTGGTGCTGGTGGCGATGGGGCGATGCCCGTTGGGGGGTGTAGCTGGATCAGGCGCTGCCGTTGGAGGCGATGCTGGACCAGACCGGTGTGGGGAGGCCGTGGCAGCGGGTAAAATACAGCTGGGAGGCGCAGGTAGCTCAGGGAGCCGATGGTGTTAACCGTACCCGACACCAGATCAGATGGGTGGTATTTTTATATGGGCCACCTACCAACCACAGGACCCAGCGTGCTGCGGGTGCTGCGGCCGCATCTTGCTCCTGCGTGGGTTTTGCACTGTGTCAATGAAATTAAATAAGAAAGCTGGACCCCAGCAGCGTGGGATGTGGGGTGCATCAGCCTTGCCCAAAGGACCCTTTGAGAGCTGAGTACGGCCGCAGATGCCGGTCCAGGCTGCCAGACAGCAGAGCCGAGCGCACGAAGGCTCCTGCTGTTCCAGGGGGACTCTGAAAAACAGGGCAGAAAGCAATATTGTGGGGCAGCCAGAGCAGAAATGTTTGGGTTTTCTTTAGCAAATGAAAACTGAAAGGGGGGGGAAAAAAAATCACCAGAGCCTGGATGACTTTTTTTGAACATTCAGATATTAAATTAGGCAGAGTTTGGGTTAAGAAATCTCCTAGGAAAAATGAAAAATATTTCCTTTGAGAACAAAGCAAACAAAAATCTCAGCAAAAAACTGATTATATTCTGTTTCCAGACCAAACTCTAACCCCCAGCCTCTATTTTAATAACTGTGGTGTCTCCAAACTGCCTGTCTTAGTAAATAGTCTTTCAACTCACAGAAAGCTTCGCAGGACACAGGAAGGAGCCTGCCTTTCGGCCGCGGGGTCCCACCTTACCCACGCCCCTTTCCCTGTCAAGCCCTTAATGAACCTTGCACAAATGAGCCACCAGCATCATTAAGGCACAATCCTGTTCCTCTAAAATAGCGAGGCCAAATGGCCCTGCAAGGAGCCTAGCACCCTGCCCGCACCCCCGGGAACCCCCCCCAAACCTGCAAACATCAACCCCCCGTGGATGCCCGTCGCCTGGACCAGCATGTCCCGGAGCCACCGGTGCCCGCTTCGACATCATCTCCCTGGGCATCCCCAGGGTGTTGATCCTGCTATAGGGCTGCCCCGCTGCAGAGTGGTTTGTTGAGATTGGGGTTTGGGTGTTTGTTTTTTTTTTTTTAATACTGCCTATTTAGAAGCTAAATGGTGGAAAACATGGAAAATTCATTAGGGTGTCTGGGAAAGTGTAAGGTTACACGTCATTCACATCCACTTACTCAGCGGGACCTCGCGCCTTGGGGGAGATATATATTTATATATCTATTTTATATATGGGGTTTGGGGGGGGTGGGGTGTTCTCTCCATTCAATTCCCAGACAGGGACAAAAATGAGCTCTTTCCTTTCTCACAGGCTCTTCAAAACTCACACCCCTCGCGCGGAGCTGCTGCCCCTTTGCCCAGCCTCACTGAGCACTGCCCCTGCCCACCCTGCCAGGGCCAGCCCTGATGCCCAGCGTCTCCCATTCCCACCGCCCGGAAAGGGCAGGAGCTGGTAAACCAGAGCCCGTCGAGGGCAAAACAGCAGCCACGCCAGGACCGGCTCGCAACCGCTGGCCGGAGGTTTGGCGAGGATGGGAGCTGGGAGAAGAGCAGGGGGTGGAGAGCTGGTTCGGTGCCCAAACTATAAAACCCGAAAAAACCAATCCTTCCTTCCCCATCACTCAGAATTTCTCAAGTTCAGTGCAATACAAAAACAACCCAATAAAAACATCATTCTGGGGTCGCAAGAGCTGTTTTGTTGAGCTGCAGCCAGGATATTTCATTTTTCAGGTCTGCTGCTGAGCTCTTTCTCCTCAGCTTCGGCCAGTCCCGATGCCACCATCCAGCCCTGAACCACAGCTTGCTCAGCTAAAACCAACTCCAAATCTTTCCATGGATTGCAGAGGACACTGTCTGATTCAACAACAACAACAAAAAAAGGCAGGCTGTGTTTTCCCATAAATAGGATTCCAACAACAAACCGTGCTCGGCCCGTGCCAGGACGCCTGTTTTCCCCGGCGCCTGCCTGCTCCCAGCTGGGACAGCCCAGCTCACGTGCAGGGAATAACGCTGAGGCACTGCTGTGTGTAAGAGCTGTCCCTGTGGCGTGTCAGGGCTTTGGGCACCGAATCGTGGGCAGGAAGGGGCAGCTGGGGGCTGCCAGGGAAGCTGGGGCTCCAAGGGCTAATCCCCTCCCCAAGGTCCACTGTGGCTCAGCCGGGTGAGGAACCACAGAATCATTTAGGTTGGAAAAGACCTTTAAGATCACCGTTATTGGAACAGTTTGGGTTCATTTTCTGTGGGTCTGGGGCAACACCATCCCAGGTACCCACCTTGGAAATCTCTCCCTAAAGCCGGTTTGGGATCGAGGATGCACTTGGGGCTAAACCAGGCACAACAGCCGTTGGGAATTAAGCACCCAAAGACCTTTGCACAACTCAGGAGTCTTTCCCAATGCCGGATATAAATTCAGTTCCCTGCATCCCCATCAGCCTCCTCGAATCCCTCCCACCCCGCAGGGATGTCACCAAGCGGGGCCGTGTCATCAGGGTACGTATCCTGATGGCACCCAAAGCTGCCCCTGGGGTGGCAGCAGCTCCAAGGACAGCACTCACGTCATGAAATCCCCCCGAAGCACCCGATGTGCCACTCTGCACATAGTCATTTCATAACATAAATACCATTTTCCACTTCAGCCGTGCAAGCAAAGGCGCTTGTGTAGCTGAGTGCCCTGAGAGCAGCAGGCTGAGGGGCAGGGAAGGTGTTCTCTCGCGCCGAGGTTGGGGCTGGGCCGGGAGATCAGAAGAGTTTAAATTAAAATAGGCTCATGCCCTGTGAGTTTTGGCTTAACCCACACATGCTAAAAACGATGTCAGCGACACAGGATCCTGGCTCGCTCCACCGAGCAGCTCCCGCAGACACCAGGCAAGGAAAGCAGCTCGACTTCAAAGGGCTGGGGCAGGGAGGATGGAGAGTGAGGATTCATTAACCTTGGAATCGCGTTAGATGGGGCGATAACGGGCTTTAATTAGGCCAGCAAGGCGGGCAGGGGAGACGAGGCTGCATCCCCAGGGAAGTGTGTGTGCACGCGGTGCCATTTCGGCACAACCCCCCCAGGGGATCGCCCC